>NW_009693915.1:0-74651 GCF_000703405.1 Apaloderma vittatum | reverse complement strand
AGTTAAAAAAATGTAATGTGGTAGGGAAATACAGACACATGTAGCTTTGTGCACTTCTGTGAAAGACTCTGAAGACAGTTGTCCTCGATCGCTTTTTATTTTGAACAGCAGACAGAAAAATTATTAATCTTTTAGATTACAGAAGACTGTGAAATTTCAGCAAAAATGTCAAAAAGTGATGAATGAAGTAAAGAAATAGCTTCTATTCAAAAAGGAATAAATAAATAAATAAATAAAGAGTAGCACTATATTTCCTAAAAACTCAGGAAACAGAAGCAAGTCAGATAGTCATAAATTCTTTCCAAATACAGTTGAGAGGTAGACTTCAGTAACATTCAAATGACCTGCAATGGAAAATTAGGGTCATTTCAATCAGATTTGGGCTATCCTACATCAAAAGAATGGGGGCAATTTCATATAAACCAACTCAAACTCAAAAGCAGACACACCTTGAACTGTCTTGAAAACTGGAGTGTGATCCTGGGAAACAAAAATGATACAGCAGCTGCGTGAGCTGCAATAAAAAGCCATAGGGTTGAAGCCAAAATTCTGACTCGTCATTCAAGAGAAAAAATTATAATAATAGAAAAAGAGGCTTATACCAAATCTTGGGCATTCTGGCTTTGTTTTGTTTTTTGGTCTAGCATGGAGAAACCATGGAGGAACCTGGGAAGCACATTAATCCAGAAGTGAAAAGCTAGCTCTGCTTCAAAATCCAGGCTAAACAACTTCTTATGGAAAATGCTGCCAAAACACACCCAAGGCAGCAGGACAGAGAGAGATCATGATTGAAGTGCAAAGAAAACATAAAACAAGTTTCTTCATCCCAATCACCATCCATTTAACTTCCCTAATCTTCTCTTAATCAGTAGCACTGGGTTCAGTAAACCCAATGAAACAGCTGCTGAGAAAGGTTCTTCAGTTGCACTCCTGCTGCCTAGTTAATGCTACAGGATAGTAAAGATACCACCAAAAGTACACTTTGATCCATTTTTCGTAGGCAATAGTTGGGTTTAGATCAAATACAAATTGCAGAGATTTAGCCTTTCTATTACATAATTTAATTGTCACCCTCTCCCTCCTTTCCAGAGAACAAGATAAATGTCTTTTTGGCTTCTTATTTTGTATCCTTCAGACAGACAAAGCACAGATGAAGAAATTAAACACTAGAGCTGTTGTGTCCTAGTGAGAGCGAGTGGATCATTTTCTTTGCTACTTCTGACCTGCTATAGAAATCTACAGTACATTAATCATTTCTGAGCTCAATCCCAGTGTGAGCTGGGAGCAGAGTAATTTACTGTGTCTGCATTAGATTTTTCTTTCATCAGACTTTTATACAGCTCAGTGGAAGAAACTAATACCTATAAATTTAAGAGGAATTTATTTCTGTTGAGGCTACGTTACTTTTACCCAAATGCAGAAATGAATAATTAACACTCTCTTAAGTAAGCACCCATCGTCCAATAAATCCTGAACCTGTTCATGCCATAAATTGAACTAATTAAATTAGAGATGTTCCTTCCCTAATATACCACAGATATGTAAGCACTGAGACAGCACAGCGGTGTTCATAACAAAAATGCCTATGCAGATTAGCCAAAACAGACAAACAGATTCACAGGTATCATCAGTGGCGAAATGGATTAACCATGTGCTGAAACTTCTAGAATAAATCCTCCATCTTCTTTATATTCATGATGCACTGTACTTCTCAAAGCTGTATGTGAACAACCACGACCCTGCATTACTGTGAGAGCACTCACTCCCGTGAAACAGCAGGAACAGGATGGAAAACATTGCAAGACAGCACTGCCCTGAGGAGGCAACGGCAACACACCCATCCCTGCTGGCAAGCACGGGCCACATTTCCACAGCTGCTTGAGCCCGTCTCAGACTGAAAAAACATCAGCCCCACTGTCTTTGTCATTATTTTTCCCTCCATCATCTCCTCGCTGTCTCAGCACAAGCTCTGACGCAGCGTGCTGAGTGGTAACTGGGATCAGGAACTGCCCTATTAAACTTTTGAGTGGGATCTCTCTCTGCTCTCCACCTCCCATTCCCACCCATTTTTCCTCTCCTACTGGATCTCCTTTGGGAATACTGAGAACAGCTCAAGCCCTGCTGGTACAAACCACAGCAGTATTAGCTACTCCAGGGACTTCTCCGGGCACAGAGGCATTTCTGTCATTTGCCACAGACAAATCAGTGATCTCAGAGCCCTCTGCAAAACCACTGGGGAGGGGAAGAAGAGCCAAGAAAGGAAATCAACTCCCTTGCCTTCTAAGAGGATTCAAATCACATCACTTGCTCCTCAGCAAAATGTCGTATCCATTTGACTTGTGTCTGAAAGGAACAGGAGCGGGAGAAGGTCTCCAGCAGCTCTTGAGTTTAGTTATAGAAGATTCATGAGCACAAAATGGGTATGCATATACTCTAGAATTTACCTTTGCTTAGAACTGTGTCTTGACTTAAAATGAATAGTGTTCACTGTCAGATAGAAAAATACATAACGTAACACCCAGCATAGTATCTCTAGGTACCTAAAGGACCAAACTCACCTGTACAATCTGCCTGTTCAAGTCCCACAGAGCATCTGCCAACAGTTGCTGGCTTATTAACACAAGCAATCAGCAGCTTTTTTGTTATTATTTTTTTTTATTTTATTTTATTTGGGAACTTGCCAAAATAAACAGAACACAGCAAAGAAACTGATCCTCTATCTCTCTCTCTATTTCTCCTTAACACATCGTGAATTCACACACTGCCTAGGCCATGCATATGCATTATTACTCTTCTCTGCACATTTGATTCTTCTCATGCCCTGGTGCTGCAGAGAATGTATTGAAGTGAACACGCAGCTTCTGGAAGGTGCTACTGAACAGGGACCTTTGGTTTTCATGCTGCTGCATTTTGCAGGTAGGAAATTCTGACAGTGCTTTAACATGCCAGTCACAGGATAGAGAGGCAAGAAATAAAGACAGCAACTTTTTTAAGAAATATTTTTAAATGTTTCAGTATTTTTTCAGGTCATTTGTGGCTCTGATATCTTCTTTTTTTTTTAACCACAGAAATTTCACAACTATTTACTTAGAATTATGAAAACAAAACAAAACCACCACAGAACTAACAAACACTTCAGTTAAAGCACCATGCTCAAGAATTCAAAGTGGAAGGGAGGTCAGTGGCAGGCACCTTTTGTCACCCTACAAATCACACATCAAGAGATTTGTAACACACTGGGCTGAGGTATACATTAGCTTGTACCTCTCTAAGAACAGCAGAAACATCGTGCTTGAATCCCACAGCGCTGCATTATCCACACAACAGGGCTGGCTAGAAATGTAGCTGGGTCTGAAGACTCATCAGAACGACAGCAGTAGGTGGACCAACAAATATTAAAGGGAAGACGTTGTAAGGAAGATGATGTGTGTTTCAGGCCGCTAAACAAAACTGATCACAAAAGTAAATACTTTACGGCTTAAGAATGAGAATATCCCAAAGACGCTACATTTCAGCCGAAAGCTCCTCAATAAAAAAAGCCTTAATTTTCCTTTTACAAACAAAGGTTAGAATCAAGAGAAAAAAGGGTAGAATTGGATCTTTGCCCTTACCCATATAGCAGCTTCATTTCTTTTTGAGGTGTACACTGACTGAATGTTGCAGAGCTTGTGACAAATACAGGGTTATTGGAGTTGAGCTCACTTGTGCCTCTTCCAATGTACACTGGATTGCAAACAAACCCTCCAGTATATATTGCTTTTTGATTTTCCAGTTCTGGAATTTCATGAACCCTTCTCATCTTAACTGGACTTTCCTACCAACAGGTAGCAGTAGGTTAGTAGGTTTTCACTCAGTTTGGCCACTGGTAAGTGCCTAGTTGCATATACTGGAATATCCTATACGCACAACAAAAAGGGACAGAACATCATTGATTTATCTGAACGTGTAAAGCTATGTGGTATACATAAAATTTACAGGGATGTGGCATTCCTCACATCCCTGCTGCTTCCCATACTCATTTTATTCTTTCTTTTTCCTTTTTTTCTTGCCTGGTGTTTATGCATAGTTTGTTTGGTTCTTGCTGAGAGAGTGAGCATATAATGATGCTGTAAAGGGTCAAGTCCTCATTAGACTCTTCTAAAATTATTGAATAATTGATTATAACTAGGAACACTGGAACGGGATGTCACGAGCACCTATTCTTACTTTCTCTTCCTATACGGACAATTTTTATGCTGTTTCAAACAAAGCAATGTTCCTGTTCAAAAACAGGCTTCGAATATTTCCACAGGAGGAACTCTGCATATTTTACTTTCTCCTACAAATCAAAGCCAGATATCCCAGGTGGGGATGGAGAGAGGGCAGGGAAAGAAATAAAACTTGGGCAAAGACTAAGCATAAAACCAGTGCAGTATGATTTAACCGTGTTAGAAAGCTCTGAAGGCAGAGGGGTGGGCTGAACTGGAAGCACATTACAGTTTCAGCTCCAGGCACTTTCTATGATATTCATAATCCATTTATTTCTCGTAATCGAGGCTTTCCATAAACAGGCAGCAAAACTATTTACGGACTCTCACTTACTGATACCTTTTCAAACCAGGAGGCACTGCCAGTGAGTGCTGGCATTGGCACATCAATATTTCATCACTCATATTGGTGTAAATTCAGAAAAGGAACAGCATTCAACTTTAGAAATACCATGGAAATAACTGGGCTTTCTCATGGTATCTATGCGCAGTGCACATACCTTGGAGTGTAACAGAGTCACATGAACTAATCATCAGCTCTAAACAATTTTACTTTTTTTTACTGATGCTTCCCTACTTGTTTAGCAATTTTATTTTATTTAAAATGCTGAAAGCAAGTGAAGCAAATGCATGCATGAGCAAAAACAAACAATGCCACTTCCAGACATCAATACACACTGGCAAATACACAACTGCAATAATGGGCACATTATATATTCCTAATGTCTCTTATTAATCAAATCTTGTTTGTATTAGAAGGAGGAAATAACTGTATCCAAATTAACTTGCCAATATGATAGCCATTAATAATAATGTAGCGTGAAGACTCATGGAATGCAATTATGTTACCAAAGTAATAGGGGTACAAAAACAAAACATGATATAGTTGATACAAAGCAACATGTATTCTCAGCTGCATATATAAAGGTATTTTTGCAGGTGCTTATTCCTCTAATTATAATTCCTTAGAACTGAAGATATCCATATTCCACTCAACAGCTCGCACAGAGGGTCAGATGTGCCATGGTGTCCCAGGGACACAAAAGAGAGGTAAGGATTGTCATTTATGCAGTGATTGCAGGCTAAGCGTATTTTATTAGATATGTGAAAAGTACACAGACAACTCCATCTTTAACACCTAGAGCTCTGGACAGAACTTTCATTAATGACATGTGAAATGGATCTCTCTAAATGAGTGCAGGAAAACTATAGATTTAACTCTGTCCATCAAGCAGATGGCATCAGAAGGCACCTTTCAGAGTGGCTGATTCTAGAGATTATTCTCCAGGATCCTTAGAAGAGAGCTGATGCGTGGGTAAGAAAGGTTGTGGAGCGGTGGAGGGATTTGATTGCCACAAGCCTAAAAATAAAGAGGAAAAAATCGGTAGCTAAGTGTAATTATTTCAGGAGAAACACTAGGAGGGACTTTAATAAACTTTGCTTTACTTAGATATTTTGCTGCACCTCTGCAATCATGCCATCCACCTAACACCCTGTAATCCGACCTTCAGGGACCACTTTCAGTCATTCCTGGGAGTGCAGATCTCCCATTCTCCAGCATTTCAACACAGAATGTATGGAGACAATTTTCATAACGATTCCATGGTGATTAAGAGTAGAAATTAACCCCACAGGCTATAAAAGATGCAATAGTTTTTCATAGCTACACTAAATTTTTAGTCTCATTTCCTAAAGATATGCTGTTGATACATTCTTTATGTGTTAAGGTTTGTTTACAAGTTTATAAATCCTCTTCGTCACCAAGTTCTGAATACACTGACTGATTTCAAATCAGTGTGATAGAAGGGTAGGAGGTCTCAAAGATAACTACATCCAAACCTGAGAGATGGAGGAGAAGAGAGCTTTTCTAACTGCCCCTAATAGAATACTAAGGGAGAGGCCGTGGTATGAACACATACATTATTCATGTGCCTGAGGCTCCATGAAAGCTGTAAAAGCTTTCACATGGCACAAATCTGTAGGAAACCAAGCCTCGTTAGTTTGCTGCTCAGAGCCTATTTGCTCATTCCAACCTAATTATCAATGGAGACACTGTAGACTTTATCTATATTTTCCAATTCCACATGTGTGATTCTAAGATTTTGGCATTTGGTTTATACCTGACAGGCGATCCCAGAAACATGAAGAAGCCTCATACAACTGTAGGACTGTTCTCCACTTTGTGACCAATTAGTCCACTTTCTAGGATTTATTTTTTTTTTTTTAAAAAAAAAAAGGTCTGAAAAGCAGCAAGCTTCTAGCAAGCTTAATTATCTTTAAAGATACTTAAAATTTAACAAAGCATCTTAGGACATAAGTGAAACTACTCATGTGGCCCTCTTTGGGGGTGATGCAGTATTTTCCTAATACTTTAGGAACAAAAGATAATTTACTCTGTAGATCTTCTCTGAAGAAAACATGGTTTTCCCAGCTGGGAAAAAGACAACAGAAGTTTTCTGTTATACTCTGACACATGGTAATCAACATCTCCCATCCATATGAAGGAGTGTACCAGAGGTCAATAACACACTTCGTGAAGAATCTTGACCGAGTGAAGCTAACATTTTGCAGAAGGAATCGGTATCACTTGATACGCCTGTTGTTGTTCATCTATTTTTCATTCATACTGCCACAGTGGTAAGTGAGGAACGACTGATGGCATGGAAATCCTGTGTCAGTTCTAGACACTACTCATTGAGCTGCTGCAGATAGCTGACAGCATCAAAGATAAGTAGTGTCAAAACAGGACTGAAAAATCATTTCTTTACAGGAATCGAAGCAATGTGGTTTAAAAATTGTTTTACTTTGCGTATGTGAGCTGAATTCTTGTTATCGATCTGTCAAGAAGGCATGTTGTTTTGGAGTTCTTGACGGCAGAAGAAACTATAAATATATGTTTTGGTTTGTTGGTGTGTTGTTTTTCTTTAAAAAAAAAAGAAAGAAAATTAAAACAGGAGACAACAGTCCAAAGCAGCCAGTAAGGAATGGATTTTGCTACCTTTCCACAACCCAGAACTACTCAAAAAATAAACAGATACTACATTTCATTACTACAGATTTACACCAATAACTAAGACTGCAGGAGTCTTCAGCTTGTTTGGTCAGCTCGGTAGATGAAGAAAGATGTGAGAAGTACCCAGTCAGGGTCAGCACACAACAGCAGGCTTATTCCCACTTGTGGTTAAAGGCGTTCTCTGACAGTTTGCAGACCCGTGCTTTGCCTTGGAATTAAAAGTTTATTTGCCTGTTGAACATCTTCCAGTTTGCATAAGATATTTAAATATTGATTCATCCAAAATGCCAGACAGATAATTTTCTACTGCCAGCTGGATAGCGAAGTTGGAAGACAGCCCAAACAGACCCTAACATGGGCCTTCATTAATATTTACACATTTTTATAGAAAGTGCAACAATACCAACCAAGGAGTCAGAGAATACACATCACAAGCTACCTCCTCACTGTCTGGGGATATGAAGGTTAAAGCTCTATAACTAGGAGAACGATTTTAGCAGGGTATGCCACAGAGGCGCATTCTACTTTGAAAGACTAGCCCGGGAAATACTTTATTCCTCCTGAAATAGTCTAGTTTTCACTAGAAAAAATGAAAACACGTACTTGCCGAACAAAATATTTGCCCAAAACAGTGCAGAAATATGCAGTTCTACAATCAAGAGAGCTGAGAAAAGTCACAGTTTGCTGTTCATCCATGTAGCTTAGAGAGAATGGCAGTGAAAATGTCCAGCTTATGCCTGGGGACACACATGCACCTCCACTAAATCTCCTGTACAGAATGTATGGGAAGTACACAACTCACCTGTATTTCCACTGGAGATCCATCTGTTGAGTGGAAATTGTTCTCTGACTTGGTACAGACCATTTAACCAACTTGGATGCCAGGCAAGAACATTAAGCCAGGCCCAAGTACTGGACTACTTGTGACAGATGCCTGCTGAGTGCTCCAGAACAGTACTTAGTACACAGTATCAAACAACGGTCAATCTATATTTAAGGGCTATCTCCATCTTTAAAATTTATTTCCTTCACACTTATCTGCATGCACAGACACTCATGGATGACATCTAATCAAAATTAATGGGGTCACTCAGAGTTTTAAGTAATAAGAAATGTGAAGATTTGCTGCAAGTTATTGTTATCTTGGTTAATGTATTTTAATGTATTAAATAATATATTAAATACATTAATAATACATTTAATACATAACTAATGTATTAATGTACGCGCTAAAGTTAATATTTTATTGTGTTAGACTTGGCATTTATAAAATAGTCTTCATCTGGTAGTATTTAAGCAGACTCCACACTGTTATAACTCATGAGCACAATCCATAATGGAAATTACCTTGCGCATCTTCCATAGCTTTTAAGTTACTAGTTGAAATGTTAAATCAAAGGGTCAAACATTGCTGAAAATCCCCAGAAAATCTTTTTTCAGGAATAATAATATTCCTCCCAAGAGACTGTAACAGAGGACTGGTAGTACACATTAAAGTTTTAGTGATGAGGTGAGTTTCAGTTCTCTTGGCCATTACATCATTATTTTCCAAGTAGCAAATAGTTTGCTCTCAAGAGAACCCATCTGTCTTGCTAAGCTCCCGTTGTACTGGGATGAGAATGTAAGAGTAGAGCGGAAAATAGGTTTTCCTCACATTTTTAGTCAAATAAATAAAAAATGCTTTAAAATCTCAATTTTGATATTACAGTTAAAATATTTAGATATTTCTGTTTACACAGACTTCATCTGTAGTGACAGCAGGACAGGTGAGGTCACTTAAAGTTGCACATCTCATTATTTTCTTGTGGAGGATCTTCTAGGCAGAAAACTCAGTGCACACCCTTGAATCTTAGATGTGATATGAAAAAGTTAATATCAAATTTCTCTGAAATACCCCAAATGAAAGCTTCCTGTAAATTTTACTTGCTGCTGTGCATTTATAGGAAATAAAAACTGCACTAGGATGAGTAGGGATGCTTAGTGCCATGCTAGAGCATCCCAATGTCCTTGTCAGGTCAGGAACACAGGTCTCTGTCCTGTTGGGCTGAAGATCTTCAGAATTATATTTGCTTCAGGGTGTGTAATTTTACCCATTACGCTCCTAAATCCTAATCTTCTCCCAGAGCACTGGCCATAGGGAAGAGGCTCCACACATCAAGTCATGTAACAATCTGACACATATTTCCCACTCTGGGAACTCCTGCACTAACAGTGGCACATCAGGACAGGCTTTCTACATTTTCTTGCTCACCTTTCTTAAAAATATGGCCATGTTCTCTTACAGACGGTTGAGATTTATGGCCTCTGCTGTCCACTATTTTTGCTTCAATCAGTTCTGAATTATATAGCACAAAAGCTCCAAGAGAACAACATATAACAAAGGAGTCAGTAACTGGAGTCATGGGTTTGAGCCCCTTCTCTAGCTGAGCACAGAAATCAATGTTTCACCCTCTTCCTGAATTCAAACACTGCTATAGAGCACCTTACCCAGTTCTGCTCCTAGAGTTCCTTTTGAGGGGCTTTAAAATTGAATGGAAATGTAAATTATTTAAAATAATGACCTTTAATCCTGTGAAATGGAATTAAACAGTAGAACAGACCTTCCCCATTGGGAATTACAGACCTTCCCCATTGGGAATTACAGACCTTCCCCATTGGGAATTACACCCGGGAACCTCAGGCCCTTCCCGCTGCTCTGATGGCAGCAGGATTTGCCCGTGTCCTTCCCGAGCACTTGCCTTCCCGCTGTCTCTGGGTAGCTGCGGATTGAGGCAATCTACACAGTGCATCTGTTGCCTATGTTGGATCTCCTCTTGGACCAAATGTGAAGGTCAGCTCCAACACAACATCATTTCCAGGGCCTAGCCTTTTACACTCCTATGTTCCTTTTATCTGGAGTGTCACAAGACCAAACCCTAATGCATTTTATTTAAATTACAAAAAAAATAGGATGCTTCTACTAGGAAAAATGCAAAATGAAAAGTCATCAGCTTGAACTGTTTTCCAAAAGTACCTTCCATTATGTGTTTGATATATTCCCTGGGGTTAGAGATGTCAGGCAGAGCATACAATTATCAGAGAAAGTAACATAACTCCCTCAGAATTCCACCCTATATTTTTCCTTCTCTAAAATATTACTGTGAAAAAATTCTTTTGCAGCCCAAAGGCCAATCCGTCTGCCTTTAAGTCCACTTTTACTGATAAACCTCTTTTCTCTCAGAAAATAAAACTTGATGTTACACATGATTTTGTTTAAATTAGCTGCAATTTCATCTGAATGATTTATCATCCCTGAACAGATGGTAACACCAACCTTATCAGCATAGTTTGGGTGCCGAGAGTTCAATTAGAGCAGTTTGTAGCAGGCCATCTTATTGAAGCAAGGTGACCCAAGGTCGGTATCAATTACATATTTATTGATGTGGATCTTTTCTTGACAGTTGTTTAGAGAAGCACAAAACCAAACAGATAAAACTACACGGACCAAACACAGCTTCAGAGAGAAACCCGTAACAGTGCTGCAAAACGAACAATTATTTATTATACCTCATGACCTCTCATGAATGATCTTGTTATTGGGGGTCAGAATCTCTCCCACAAAGAGTGTTTGATGATCAAATTTTACATTTAGCTCAGATTAGGTTTAGGGAATCTACTTCCTTTCTAATCTTCAAGCTTCAAAAGTATTAGAAGTTACAACCGCTAGTCAGCCAATTCCAATACTGGAAGGATTGCCTTAACGTTGCACTGCTTTAACATTAACGACGCTGCAAAATTAATCTTAAGAAAGTTCATTCGATAGTTTTCTTGATTCTGTCTGATGTGTTTCTTACACATAAGGGATAAAAAGGTTCTGCAGGTCTTCCGAATTTGAAGATCAGTGATCTGTTCAGAGGTCCCAGTGTGCCAACGCAACACACATCACAGGTGCCCTGTGCTTCTAAAGCAATTCTAAATTTAAGGAAAAACTCAAAATTCCATTCACAAAAAAAAGAAAAAATGTCCTATCAAAAAAAGAAAGAATTTTTATTTTATGGCATAAAAGAAAATATTTTTACCCACATATCTCTTGAAATACAGGGAACAAAGACATGGAGCAAAGCTATAGGTTTATTTTAAGACATCCATTTCTGACTTAAAGGAGGTCAAGATTCCAGTGCAAAAAAAATATGCAAGAAACCTTTCCACATACTATGACTCTATAATTGATAATCTATGGCAAACAGAAATGCCTCAAAATATATTTTCTTAAAGTCCAAAACCATTCTCTGAAAACAGATGCTGTTCTCAGTCTGTCTTCTGATCACTCTCTCAGCATTTTCTTCTGAGTCAAGTCAGCTGCTTGTAATGACAAAAACCAAAGCTTGAAATCCTGCAGAATCAACACCACTTGGAGAGAACATATACAATGATTTCCTCTTTCTGCACACCAGAAAAACTTCAGTGAAAATCTAACAGGTTATCAACACACCCAAGTAACACACAAGCATTCTAACTAAATAAAAAAAAAAAGAAAAAAACAGTTATGGATACAACAAGATAATTTATTAATTAATAAGAAAGAAGTTATTCCAGTAATTGTTAGATACATCCTACTACAGTTTGTCTGTGTATAGTCAAAGAATAATACATTCTAAACTGAAGTGATTATACTTGAGTGAAACCACACTTGAAATCCTCAACCCTGAGTTTTTCTGGAGGATTCTTTTTCCTTATTTTTTTACAGACACTTGAAAACTATAATATCTTTAGCTTTACGTAATTTGGGTGGACAATTACTTGTCTGTTTCTCCCACTATGTAAGGATATAATATTGATGTTTTGTGAAGGATAATAGAGCAGATAATTTTAAAACTTTTCTTAAAAACTAATAACTCTGACTTGGCTAATTATTAAGACTTGTGATTTTAACATCATTGAGTGGAAATAAAGCAGTTAAGCATTTAAGACTTCAATAACCTTCCTAAAAATCAATGTTTCTCTTAAACTGGTCTCCCAGACAGGGCTGAGATTTCACAGCTTTAAAGAGAAAAATAAAACAACAACCACCAAAGAAATCACAACACTACATATTTGTCCTCCACATGGGATCCCTATAAAATGCATGTGTGGTGAAAAATGGGTTAAAAAAAATCATCTTTGGAAAACTCTAAAAGTAAAAAAAAACCAAAAAACAAAACACCACCACACACCAAAAAAAAAAAAAAATCAGTATTTCACTGGGGAACAGAATGCATGATATGATTACTGTCTTGCATGCATATGTGTGGCTGTCAAAGAATGACTGATTGTCTAGATGTCTGATGGTAAAGATCAATAGTTTCTTTAAAAGGAGACAGATTCATGGAAGCTATTGGATCCAAATAGTTTATTGGATTGTGCTCATCCTTTTGTTTAATGGCAGCTCTCAGAGTCACCTAGGCAATTATTCTTTGACTTTCAAGTAATTTCCTTGCTCATCACATGGCCTGTTAGAAATCATGTTCAAAAGCACTATCTCCCTCTCCCAAAGTCTTTAAAATATGGGTGATATTACATACTTCAGCATCAGAAGATTAATAGGAGTTATGCTATAAGGAAACATTAGAATTTACTTCCAGTCTCTGGAGCAATCCTTTATCTCTGGACTTAACTACCTGTTGGAAATGTGTTAGATTCGTGTCAGTAACTTTTGAATGTCAAAAAAGCTGTTAACCCAATGCAGTTCACATAATCACCCAACTTCCGTGGGCTCTTCTCAAGGTTACTGACCTACCCAAACCTCTGAGTTGCCTACAGCTGTCTGGAAATCCATTCTATGCATTTCTTCCATTCGATAAAATTCTTCTATATTTATCTGCTCATAATCCAAATAGTCATCAAGTAGCTTTCATTGCAGTTAGTGTAGCACTGAAATACAGATTTGCATATTTTGTGTGTCATAGCTGTATATTCTAGCTTCTGGCCTGATTCAGTCATTCTCTTTACACCATCCTCAGTGTCTGTCTGTCCTGCCACTCAGTTTTGTGGGGAATAATTTATTTTTGAATAAAATATCAAATTATCAGAAATTTCCAGAAATAACAAAAAACCTTTCACGCAAAAATTGAACACACACAAAAAAAAGAATCTAATTACTTAGTTTACTGAAAGCCAGCTTGATTTCTTCCTTCAATGTCTGCTGTTGTAACAGGACGACAGGCCATACCTATGTCAGCTGGTTTTTGCTATAGTCGACTGGACTGAATTCCAGTCTCAGTTACTCTGGTGCCACATCAGAGCATAGAATGCAGCCTCCCGCGCCTATCGTATGAACACACACACGAGGTCTTATTCAAGGGTCCCTTGTGGCAACATCAGGATGGGACTCAAACCAAGATGCCTGAGCTTAGATGCAGCATGCTGCACCCTTCCCTCCAAAGTTCTTTTTCTATGGGTATCGTTTGCCAAAACCTGTAAAGCCTTGAAGTGACTTCCTGACAAGCTTACTTCACGTTTATAATCACATCTCAGAAACACAGAATACACAATCACGATTAAAACAAAGCTGGGATTAAATATAGTGTCAGAGGCTTGTCAAGGATTTTCAGCTGTGAGGATTCAGCTATCATGACTTGAAACCATGGCGACTGCATGATAGACAAGCTTGCATTCTCTTGGTGGGAGAGAAACAGGCAGATCCAAGACACACGGCACTTGATGTTTATTCATTAGTTGTGGAAACAGTGGTAAGAAAACCAGAGAATATCTTGCAACTCAAAAAAACTTGAGGAAAAGCAGCAGCAATTCTCAGACAGACTTTCTCTCTCCTTATCTGCTTAGGAACCATGCATACAGCCGGCTGGCACCACGTTACGTTCTTTGCATCAATCACTGCTCTGAAACCGTCACTTTCTCCACCCAGTAATTTGCTTCACACATCACTACGAGCTACTTCTAAGGTGAGGCCATACCACTAGGTCAGAACAGTGAAAACATCCACTTTTCTGATCACTGTTTTACAAGACAAGAAACAAAATACCATTACGGAGGCTGCAGTGAGCACACTATATGCACTGCTCTGGGGAAGGCAGACACGTAACAGATCAAATCTCATACCAGATATTCAAATGCTACTCGTCTGCAGAGAAATACAGAGTATCCACACCATGTAGTAGTTGAGAAGCTACTATCAAAGCCTGAACTTAAAGCAAAAATCCCCTTTTACCCTATACATCCCAAGAGGCTCCTTCCTCAACGTCTACTCTTTTCACCGAAGTACTCCAGTGCTGCTCTCTTTCACATTCAACCTCCCATCACCTAGCTATTTTTTTTCTCAACTGTACTTAACTTTAACTGTGGGTCTCTTAAGTTCCCTAGACCACACTTAGCTCTGTAGATGCTAGATAAAACATCGTGTCTGTTTGCACTTCTCTAGAAGATTTAGAATCTGATTCTATACCAAATCCCAAGTAAAGCCATCAAATTTATTGGTATGTGCTATTATACGGGTATAATAGAGATCAGAATGCTGGCTTTGCCTTGCTTAGGTCATCAGGATATCAGCTATTTCCTTACGTCAAGTAAATACCACAGATTAGGCTAAATTCCTTGCTTGACCTGTTTACTTAGCCACTTTAATTTGACACGAGCCTCTCTTGCCACCGAAATAGAAAACAGGGACTATGTATCTGTATCAGACTGAAAACATCTACTTTTCCATCAGCCCGATGGAGCAGTTCTTGGATCTGACTTCCTGCACTGCCACACAAAAGCTGGAGCAGCACAGGGCTGGAATGAATCTTTCAGTGCCCAGTAGAGGGTTTGGGGTTTGTTTTTTTGTCGGGTTTTTTTTTTTTTTTTTAAGGATGAAACAACCAGGTAACCATGGCAGCAGGCCCACTAGTGTGAACTCCCAATTTTTTTAATACCCAAGTTGAAATAGCTTTTCTACCATGGGCACACTCTTAACAGTTGGAAGCAAATGAGGTAGCACTTCTTAAAGTAGGTATCACTTCTAGATGAACAACAGATAGCTGGATTACTTGTGGATTCCTACTGTATACCCAAAAGCAATGTGGGATTCATCTGTTTGGCTTCTGCTGCAGAGCTGGCCACAGGTGGGTCTAGGACACATTATCTGCACAACAAAAACACAGGCATGTCTTATTTTGCCATAGACTTAGGTTTCTACAACCCCAACACTTTATTAGCACTAGTAGTAAAAGCCAAGAAAACTAGCATTCCTGTAAACAGCATAGAGACAGCATTGTCTTTGTGTGCATTTCAAAAGGTTTTATTGAAACGGAAATATATGGGTTTATGTATGTTAATTTGGGCTCATAGTAAGTGCAATACACAAAATAAAGTATAAGCCATTTCCAGAGGTCAGATTTAAAGGTAACTTGATTTCAGCGTTATTCACCTTCTTTTATTGATATTCCACTTGGCAAGAAAGACATGCCAATTTTCATAGTTTGTTTTTTTTTGGTCAGCATTTTTTTCAAAATTTACCAAAAACATTAGTGTACTAATTTCTCCACCTTTTCTTGCATTTTTCTTTTCCTTACACTTCATCAATATGAATAAGCAGCGAGTCCTTGGAGAAATAAGTGCTTTGGCTTCTTCAAAGTGAGCGAGACCAACTTGGTAGATGATCGCTGTAGTACTCTACGTGGCATGTTGGCACCACTGTCGGGTGCCCTTCCTGGGTCTGGAACAAATCTCTCTCCCATCAGATAAAAGCAATCCACTTCAACAAAGAGGACATACATAATGTTTATTAAAATGGTGTCAAGTATGCTTGATCAACTGCCAGTGAACAGCTTTATCATCCGAGTGACAAATATTGCTAACAGCTGCAAGAGAAAACCATTCAGTTAGTCCCTAAGGAATCTTCTATCAGTCTGTCCACTCTTGTTATAGAAACTGTTACAGACATTTACATACAGGGCCTGGCTTCTTCCAAAAAAAAAAAAAAAAAAAAGACAAATAAAAGGGTAGACAAATATTGGGAAGGAAGAGAATGCGTTCTGGAATTTATCTACTACTTTGACATTTTTTCAGTAAAATATTTAAGAAATACGCTGAATCTATATTTTATACAATTTCTTTTTATTCCTTTTTATGGTCTCTGAGTGCTTTATTGTCTGTTCTGTCCCACCAGTTTCTTGCCCCTGATTTCCTTCTCATTTTGCCCCCCTCCCTCAAAAGATAAGCACTGTGGGCAAAAAGAAAACCACCCTTTCTCCTAGTCTATTTATTCTGGAGTGAGATTTCGGCATAATTACACACTTGGTGCACTTCTGCCATGAGAATAACCAAGAACAGTGCACAAGACCAAACATAGCTGCTGAGGATCTGTCAAAGGAGCACGTCTCCCAGACACACAGCTTAGTCCTTCTCAATTAGGCACATTCATCATTAGAACAAGAATCAGGCCCAACTACGAGCGAGACACAGAATTTGGTTCTGCTAGGGAACCTGAATATAACGAAAAAAACAGTCGGATTAAAAAACCCTGTTATGTTAACTCCTATTCCACACCATTTAACACTTCAGGAACAAATCATGAGAACAGCAGTTGTTTCTAGACAGGAGCAAAAGCTGTGGCAAGAGAGAGAAGAAATCTTCCCCAGGGCACAGAAATAACTTGGGAGATGCTTCATGCATACTTAAGCAGCCCTGCACCTGGTTCTTTGCTCTTTATCCAGACGTCAAGGTAAGAGTCTAGGATCATGCTGCATCCTCCCGTTTCATCTTAAATTTAAAAAAGTAAAAATCTCTTGTAAGTGCAGGCAGGAGGAGACTTAATCCCAACAATTTTTTTCAGAAAGACTAGAGAACAGCTTTCAGTAAGAGTGAGACTTAAAAATCTGCCCCCAGTAATTAAGATTGATGAATTCTAAACCAGATAAAGAGGTAATCAGGTATCATAATAGCAGCTCTAACTCCTTTCACTTTCATCCCATTTCAATACAGCGACAGTAACAGCTGGAATTAGTGCAAGGAATCCATAACCCTTTCACGTCTGTCTAACATCTTGTAACAGCAAAAAGTCTTCCTACTTTTTATTTAATCGAAGCAGATAGGCTGACTGATTATTTTGTCAAATATTTGTTTTCAAACTCTTACAACACTTGGATATATTAAACTATTGCAGCAGAAATCTGTTTTCATTGGACCTGGTTTTTAAAATTAATCCTAGGTGCTCAGAGATGCATACACTTAATTTAGTACACTACGAAAACAGAGCATCACTGTCAAACTCACATCAATGTCTTAAACTGAATTGATAAATTTGAGTTAATAAATGGGAAGGGAACTGGACACAGATGGAGAAAGCTTCTGGGATAATTTTGAAATATGAAGTGAGTTTTGAAATCCTCATAGGTGTTTGTCTATGTATTTTGGCACTTAAGTGTCAGATCTAGACCTTTGCTAAAAATAAACAGTGACTGTTCTCTAGACAACTTGCAAACTGGGACACATCTAGCATCGCTTGTCTTAAAAAAATAAGCATCTGATTTCCAGATTCCTTTTCCTCACCCCCAACTGCTAGGCAGAGAAAATTATAGCAGAAAGCAGCATGTCAAGAACCCAGCAAAACTCAGCTGATTGCAGCTGCAGCTCTACGATGTATTCCAACCCCATATAGGCACCGAAAGGCAAATGGTTATAGGTAGACAGGTAAGGAAGCTGAGGTGGATAGTGGGGAATGTATTTCACAAGGTCACCCAGCAGGTCAACGAAAGAGCTGAGAAAATGACCCACAGATGCTAGTTCTGTCCCTCCATTAACCTGTCTACCCAGAATATGTATCTCACACAAAAGCATTCTCCTACACTCTCTTCCTCCTATAATTTTGGTTAACAACCTGCAAAAGTTACAGTGTTATGTAATTCTCTCTAATATTTACAGCCTCTGGTTAAAACAATTGCAACCTATTAAAGTGTGTTATAACCTCACAAAAAATAACCTTGCACAAAAATCCTCTGCAGCTGAGTATCCCTAAAGGAATGTAATTGTTAGTAGTGGTTTCCCATCTCCTCAAAGCATAAAGGAGTCAAACATCAGACAACTCTGTTTCAGAATGTAGACACACCAGGATAGAGTGAGACTCCTGAACAATGCCGCAGCATGAATAAGATGAGGGTCACGGACCCCAGACACGGTTACGCAGCTGAAACACAGAAGGGAAGCCAGCAGCAGAATGCATAACACATAACAAGATGCACCAGCCTAGCAAGCATCCAATTAACATAAGTAGCAGCATTACTACACAGCAGAAACTCAGTGTGAAACACTCAACGTGGTGAACACGCTTTCTGTTCAAAACTCTGAGAACAAAGCTAAAATGTGAAGGACCTTAAAAGTTAACAAATCTGGCTTCTCGCAAGTTAAGATACGTAAGAACTGGAGAAATAAGGCAAAAAGTAACTCCCACTTTTTGGGGGAGTGAATAAGCCTAATTATACCAGCCCTGCTCCTAAGCAGTGTAGACAAAGCAAGGCAGTTATTTCCAGAGGTATGTTCCGAGACAGCTAAGTCTTCACAAGTTAAAACCACATTAGTCCTGACCGCTAACGAAGAGCCAGTGCAGAGATGCCAAGAACTGTTCCAACACGTGGACTGGACAGCCCAGCACTGAAGAAGTGGGTAGATACATTCAAAGTCTGCAGAACTGCAAAGGACGGCACCCGCTCCTGTATACTACGAGAGTTTGGGAATGGCCAGAACATCATGTCTTGAGGAAAAACTAATTGCAGTTTGCTGGGAATACAAAATATGTACCAGAAAGGGTAAGATCTACCTGTTGGGAGAAAAAAAGAATGTCTCATCTTCACAAAGTCATGTGGTTAACTGTTTTTTTACTCCTTCAGAAACTTGTCATTGATTTCTAGTCATGAGGATTTGATTCTGATTATTTTGAAAAGGCTGAAGGACAAACGCACTGCGTGGCTCGTTGCACACAATTCAAGGAAGGACCATTCAATATGCCCTAAAATGTGAAAATATTTAAGCTGCAAAATTTCATCCAGAACAGAACATGAGTAAACCACAAACCACATTAGTCAGAGCAGCCCCGTTTACACTGCAGTTCTGGTGATATATCTAACCCTGAAATTCTAAGTCTGTTACTTCTGCATTTCTTCTACTTCACCTGCTCCCCATTGCCACAACCACATCTTACCTTGTAATATGACTGTACTTGGTGGGGTTTTTTCCCACATGTAGTGGCTGGCTGTATCACAGGTGGCTCTCCACTTGTTATTTTCGATTTGTTTTTTACCTTCTCAGTCCCTGTTTGTTACGTTCAACAGCTTTAGCTGCGTATGCAGTTTCTTCTGCTTGGTGTTTTCTGTACACTTCATTAATATGCTCTTTATCTGGGTGTTGGTATTTTACTAAAGTAATCTGGGTTTAGTCCCGTTCTCTGAAGCTACCCATATCACCTTCTTCATTCCATCTTTCAGAAACCTGTCTCGCCCAACCTAATTCAATAGATTTTTCTAATGAGAGATGGCAAAATCTTTAATATATTTTATTTTACAGCCTCCCTTTTTGCAGGAAGGTCAGTATATAAAGATGAGCCTCCCACTGTGCTCGCAGCTTAAATACAGAGTGAGGAACAAGTTGATGGATGACCTTTGTGTGAGATGACTCATCCCTTGGCCTCCAGGAGCTTCATAAAGGATCTGGAAAAACTGTAACAAGTCATAAGAGGGGGAGGTTTAAAACCACAAAACCTTGTGACAGCACTTGAGAATTTTCAAAGCCGTTTTTATTCTTAAAGGTCCAAAGCTGACCCCATTTTTCTTCATCCCTTTGCAATTTTTTTCCTTTTGCATTTCTAGTTAATAGCTAAATTGCTTTTACTTACCTTAGTGGCCCACATTAAGTAGTGCTTTAACAAAAAATAATAATAAAACTAGCTATATCTGAATTACTGAGCTGCTCTCATCTCTCTGTCTCAATACAGTTTGGATATGAAGTCCTATCCTCTTCTGATAACAGCTCCACGGAAACACATACCTTCCTGCAAAAACATTTTGGTTTGAATGAATTTGCGGTTTTCAAGAGAGAAATGTAAAAAACCTACTTAGATAAAGTTTAGGAAGTTAGCTAGTCATAAAAGGAGTTAAGTCCCAATTGTTCACCTTATTTTCTGAAGCCCTCAGCTTATTCCATTATTAGAAAAAAGCAACACAATTTGTCATTTAATCACTTGGATTCATTCTTCCATGTAAGCCTTTTCTATTTATATATGCAGCAAATTTTGATGACAAAAATTTTACAGTAGAGATTTGAACTGTTAGCAAAATCAGAAATGATTCTGTATGTTGACCCAAATGAAAAAATAAGCCTTTTTTTGCCCAACAGTTAAAATCCATAAAATATGCTTAATTTATTACAGTTGTACATGCCATACAGATAGAAGAAAAGAAATGCGTTAGCTAATGGGTGAAACTTTCACAAAACTGCCTTCCCTTGTAAAAACTGTGTTCTTCAGACTGGAATGACTTTTTTTCCCCTAATAGCCTTTCAACTTCTCAACATAAATTCCCTTTTTCTCCCCTACAGTATATTCTTATGTTGCAGCTAAATTTATCTGCAAGTGATGAAAAGGGTTTCCTTCCATTCGCTTTCCATACCCACCCACCAATTGCAACATGATTCACTTCTGTAGATCTTTTTCCAGAAACCTTGCTAGGGTAGATTAAAGCACTTGAAATAGATTTTTTTTCTGTATCTCCTGCCTCATATCTAACTACCTTGAACTCCAATTTAATAGGCACTCCAATTTAATACCACAGAAATAACTAAATGACCACAAAGCTCATAGCACAGGAAAACACGGGGCTGCTTTTTCAGATCCACTTCTGGAACTGAATTCTGAAAAAAAATTCTTTCACAAATCAGTTGGTCTCAAAAGGAAGGTTACTGAAACTTCACTCACTGGGGAGTCTTCAGCATAAGTTATATATGAGAAACGCTTGTTAGGGAAATTGTGTTTAACAAGAACATTTTAATTATGAGGGGAGAATTCAACTCTATAGGAAAATGGCACACTAGGTCCGTTTCAGAAAGATGCACTTTCCATACTCTTCTTCTCAGTCACATCAGGACTCAAGTTGCAAACGAGAAGATAGTAGGCCACAAGCCCTGCAACTCTTCAAAAATGTTGGGGAAGCAGAAGAAAAGTGAGAAGAATTAAACAGACCAAATTAAGTGCATGTAGGTGGATTACATTAACACTTTTTGACATATCAATAGTTTCTATTTTTTGCTAGTGGTGGGATTTTTTTATTTTTATTCTAGAAAAGAACTGAATAGTATGACTGTCTTCTAGGTCTAAAAGTTTAAAACAGCTGGAACAGGATTTGAAAAGCAAGCAGGGTTTTCATGGGCACTGGGGAAAACTGTCTTGTTGAAAATGCTGGCCCTCATTGCCTTCTGACACAGTTTTCAATCTAAGGACGCATTTCCCCAAGAACAGATTTTCCCAAGAGCAACGTCACACCCAAACTTCCATAGAAATGTTAACCCTGCAAACCACATCTGCCTGCTCCTGAATAAATATAAATTCTATGCAACCATAATGCAGTAACCCACCACCCAGGCTAGCCCCAAAAGCACCCAATCTTCACGAGCTCCCTTCTGAGCTGTCTACAATTCTTTATGACGTTTGCTGCTTTGAAAATGCAACTTCCCCTTCTTACCCCCCAAGAAAAAAAAAATAAAGAAAATAGCATCTGCCATTTTGTCATTGAATCTCTTTAAGGAACTCTGCACTTTATTAATCTCTGTCAAGCATTTGGAAGCAGACATTCATACATCCTAACAATTGAATCCAACTCCACAGGCAGTGCCAATTCTTCTCCAACGCAAGGGTGACATGCTACACTGCTCATAGGTCATCTAATCAGCAGTGAAATAAAGAACTGCCAGATCTAATACAATTTAAGCTATCCCCCTGAATGAAGTGTGCTGCACATACCACTGGGAATTGGTGTACTAAACCTGCACAGCAACATTTAGAAGCCTGACTTGAAACTCATTCCAACTTAAAAGGTTTTCCATTTTAATGCACTTGTTTCTGTTCACACAGAAGCATTTTACTTACTCATCACACCATGGGATGGGAAAATATAGCAGGCTAAGCAAACAAGTATAGTCGTGCAATTTAATGTAAGAATAGAGAAAAAATATATATATTAAAAAGCTATACTTTGCCCTTTGAGATATGTGTACAGCTTCCAGTGGATTTTTTTTTTTTTTTAAATTCAGGGGATATTTTGAGCTCAAAAGGCAGGAAGTAGGTCAGAGTCATAATTGGACAAATGTAAATAACTAGAAATTAACTCAGATCTCCTCATTCCAGAGCATGCAGGGAAGACAGTTCTGCTAACAGAGGGCAGAAGAGACATTTAACAAGAGAATCCAGCGCCTGAAGAACTGCTGACATCACCTGACACGTATGTAGTTTGTGAAGAGCCCAAGAGCCATCTGAGTGGCTCTGAGGAACCTGTTGCAGCTGTGGCCTGTGCTGAGGAAGAATACGGGCCCCAGAATGAAGGCCAACGAATTTCCAGCCTGCATTTTTCTTTGCAGCCCTCCTGCCTCAGCACAGCCACAGGTCAATCCCTTCAAGAGGTAACAATTAAAAGCAGAAGCTTTTGTCTTTTCAATAGCCTCAGTGAATGATTTTGCTTGAAAGCAATCTATGATGCAAGGGAAGGATTTAACCACAGCTGTGCTAGCAGCTACAGATTCTCTTTAACTTGACTTTTTTTTATTAGTTCTTCTTTATCTGTTTATTGGCCCAGGGAGTAAGAGGTTGGAATTGAATAAGAAACTCCAGGGAGTTTCAGTAAATGCAATGTTCCTCTCTTTAGAGACTAAGCACAAAGACAATTGCTCTTCAGAGTTCCTTCAGGTCTCATCCACCTACAAAATCACATTCATCTCAGCTAACACATTGGTCCTTCAAGTCCTACAGACTTTGCTTTTTTTGCCAAAACTTAATGAGACTCAAGCAACTTCAGTACTGCCTTTTTAAAAATGCAGCAAAACACACAGAAGCAGCTTTCATGTACATAAATTTCTCATTCAAAATACATATCAAAAAGACATGAGGAATACAACTTACAGGCAATTAAGCAGTCACAAGCGGAAGGAAATTTAAGCGAACCCAAAAGCACATTAACTTGTTCATGGACGAGCCTAAACAAACTCCGAGGTAATCAATGGATGTACTTCAGATAAGCTTTAGGCCTGTGCTAGGAGAGTCAAGTGTACTGTGTTTTTGCTACTCTAAATAAGCATGAACCCCCTCACTTCGCTTAGATATCTGAGCCTGATTGCAGATAGTATCATCAGCTCTTCTTGCAAATGGCAGCTTTTCACTGGCCAAAGGTTTTTCTTCCACTGCATTTTGACTCCACACACAATTCTGGATGTTGCTTTACAGCATTCGCAGATTTGTCCTGGGATCTCCAAGCCTACTACTGTGATTGCCTGGAATGTATGTGCTAGTGCAAACAATATAGGATTTGGTTCTATGACATCTGTAACTGCCTTTTCTTCAGCAACTGAGTATTCCCTCTTCACCCTCCTCAAATGCCTGCTTAATCAGAACACTTAGTCAAAATATATGAGATTTCAAGTTTATTAATGTAAAAATGCCTCTAGAGCTCAATTTATATCACATTATAATTTTCTGCATTTTAAGCATGTGCAACAACTATTATTCATGCAATCAGAAATGTTTTCCTGATTGCATTTAGCAGTTTCCAAACATGTATTATAACTGACCTTATTAAATATGCTGAAGCACCACTTACACAAAATCATACAAAGCACAGTGCCTTGACTGAACCTTCAAGTAGTACTTACAAGCATGAATCAGTGCTAATTGCTTCACATTTATCATCTCTGAAATCACAGTAGGGGCAAGAGTTCTCAAACAAACAGCTGTGTAGGTCACAGCACAGCAGCAACGCTGCTACGCAAGTTATTTGCTCCCTACCCACTCCCAGTCTGAGGTTGCAGAGAATATGATCTTTTTCATCACCTGTGTATCTACTCTGAACCCGTAAATATTGAATTAAAGTACAGTAAAATCATATCATCACTTTGTGATCAAGAACCATGAAGTTCAGGTTCTAAACAGTGCCACGTATTTCATACGCAGAAATTCAGGGACTGCCTGTATTGGTAATTTATCGTATGCCAAATAGTCTGATGTTGTGCTTTTATGTGTGCTTCTTCCAAAACAAATTGATTTATTGGAAGTTTGTACGTTAAATAAAAATCAAAGGGAGTGAAAGTCAACAACTTCTTTAGAAACATATGCCCTTTTCCTTCAGTACAAAAAATAAATTACAGAACTTGATTGCCCACAACTTTCATCCTTGTACAGTCAGTGACCCTTTCAAAAAGAGTTGCCATGAGCGTCCTTCGAATTCAATTGTAGAGTGTTTTATTGGAAGTTTGTACGTTAAATAAAAATCAAAGGGAGTGAAAGTCAACAACTTCTTTAGAAACATATGCCCTTTTCCTTCAGTACGAAAAATAAATTACAGAACTTGATTGCCCACAACTTTCATCCTTGTACAGTCAGTGACCCTTTCAAAAGAGTTGCCACAAGCGTCCTTTGAATTCAATTGGAGAGTGTTTTAAAACCACTTTTACAAAAGTGTGAAGTTGTTCCACCTAATTGTGTCTCCCAACATCGAGCTATTAAGGTCATGCCATGTTGACTCCTAGCAGAAACGTTCTGAATTATATGTTTTCCAAGTGATACCAGATTACATCAGAAAAGGATCTGTTCCACAGTTTTGGTTTTGTTTTTTAAAGTATCTCAGCATTCCTACAGCACTGGAACATTACTTACAAAGTGAATGCTTGGAAACTACATCTGGGGACATTTACTTGAGCACATACTCAACAGTTGGGCTTTGGGAACTAAGATGTGCAAAAGTACTATGATGTTAGTGGCTGAGAGTAAAAAAACATAATAATAACTATCCTAGAAGTAATTTTTTAGAGCAGACAGAACAATGGAGACATGCTACTTTTGCCTGGAGGCTGTACCCAAGTCTGAGAAACCCCATGTATGGATGTCCGTGTGACATACAAAGACCTTGGTTTGAGGGAGACGGAGCACCTGCCGCTCCCTTTCTCTGTAAAGGAGCCTGAGCACTTCTACTCATCATATCCTCACAGAGCAACTATCCTCTGCACATCCCTTACCACACAAGACAATCATGAAGACACTTGAGCTGGATTGGGCACCAAAATCATTACAGATGCATAAGGGCAGTACCAGAGGCAAGGCGAGGTAGCGTACGCTGAATTCGGCAACACAGAGCCAGGTTGCTTTGAGCAGCTCCACTTCTCTTTATGCTGCGCTGCTGTCCGAAACGTCCATCTGTTTGAGGGCTGAAACTGTAGGGTGCTGATTAGCATATTAAGTTTGGGATACTTAGCGCAGCTATTACTCCTTATAGTAATCCAACCCAGCCTCAGCTGTTCCTAAAAGAGGTATCATTTACCTTCATCAGAAAAAAGTTCTCTTTTGTTTGTTGCCAACCCAGCAGAGCTGGCACGTAACACAGCTGACATCAGCATCGCTGCAGATGCGGGTTAAGGTGTTAATGTCTTCTCTGCTTCCACAGGTTTATTCATTTCCTTAAAGACAGTAACCTTTCTCCCAGAAACTTGCACGATTCAGGAGGAGCAAGGCCAGAAAAGCTTTGAAAATTATTTCAGACTGAAGTTGCTTTCTGAGTAGAGTAAGACTCTCCATATGTATTTATGAGCCCTCCAACCCATTTGTGGTACTAGAAGAAAATGCAACTTATCTCTCTTCCCTGCTGTCAAAAAGGACAGGAGGAGAAAAAAGATGACCATGATTGTGATGTGAATCAGAGACCTATCTTAAAAAAGATACTTTTCAATAAAGAGCTATAATCACAAGCGAAGTATAATAGCAGTGAGGGGGAAACTGAATGGGGCTCAGAAAGCTCATTTTACTTTTGCTTCCCCTCTTGTTTCATTTTTTCCTGATTTATAAAATGGGAATAATACAGCGAAAGGCACTTTGGAACAGACTAGTGAGCACTAATAATTTAAAACTGGGGGTTACTATTCTGCTTTAAGATTAGAGGTAAAACGTGGCTTAAAATGAAGAAACATTAAGTTGATTGACAGGGTTATTAATATTCTCACACTTCTTAGACTTACATAATGCGATATGTAGCCCTTCCTGCAAACTAGGAGAATGATGCCCGTCTGATTTATAGCTAAAAATAAAATGATTTATGATGATAACATCAAAGAAACTACCTAAGAGTAATAAACCCAGGCCTGACTGGTACTGAATTCTCACTTCTGAGACAATTTGATAATCACATGCGAGTCTTAAATTTTTCCCAGGGTTGTTTAAATGGCCAATGAACACCACTTAACTAATGCTAACAAGGCTATAAAAGGAAAGGGAAAGCAAAAGGTAAGGAATAAGAACAGCAAAATCAAAGCAAGAGGGAGCTGAAAAGGAATGAAACAAATGGCAAGATGTTGTTTAAAAAAAAAAAAAGAGAGAAGAATTTCACTTTGAAATGTTGGCTCTGCACAATGGCACTTACTCAATGAAGAATATACCAGGATAATATGCTGCAGTAATAAAGACACCAGGCCTCATACCATGCATCTTTTCTGGCATTTTGCTGAAATGGTAAAGTCACCGGTGCATTAAGAGAGGCTTCAAATGAGTGGTACTGCCTTTCTCTATCATATATAAACCCATTTTATTCTTTTCAGCAATAATGAAATTCTTCTTATAATGATTTTTCCTCACTCTTGAGAACATGAATTCTTTCTATGAAACGTTTCCCTGAAGAAACAACACCAAAGCAGAGTTTTGCCTTAGTTACCTTTGTCAGTGCATTTACCTTCATAATATTTTCCTAGGAAAGTTCATTTTAGATTAAGCTCACAACCATAAACAGTTGTCAAATGTATTCAGTCCTCAGGAAATTTTTTGTAACAAGCTGTTGGAATGTTTGGGGATGCTTTTCCCCCTCAAATTTAAACTGCAGTCAGTAATGTGCTTGAAGTGATGCACAGTCAGACTGGTTGGAAATTTTCTTTAAGAAATACATTTTGATTGAAAGCAACATTTTCAATAATACGCTGTTTCTTGAAGATGGCAGCTGCTGTCCTTACATGTGAATGTTTTGGTTTGCAAGAACATTTGGAAGAAATCTTTCTAAGAACAGTTAAAGAAGACTTCATTAAGAAAAAAAGTTTTAGTCTTGCCACAAAGAGAAAGAATAATATATTCCACTTGGTTCTAAAAATTAATGACAAGAAGATTTAATGGTTGGAAAGATGAGAAGAAGGAAATTCTACTGAGACTTTACTGAAACCAGAGGTCCTTATCATGTAAGGAAGTTATTTACAAGTGTATCACTTAAAACAGCTTAAAAAAAGAGATTCCATAGCAATGGTGTAACAAGGAATTTTTTTTTCAGACATTTATATGAAATATTTTAAGAAGTCTTCCTCTGACATATTTTATTGCAGAAAAATGATTCATCAAAAAATATTTTTAAGGACATTGACACCATACAGATTAGATGTTCTGTTCTTTTGAACAGAAACTCTCTATTACTCCATATTTTGAAGTTTCTCACACAGTATAGACTTACTGCCCATCGGCCCTAACCTTTCCTGTAACCAGGAGCCACAAGAAAAATACCAGGAGTTTTTAAAGAGTAGTTTTGTATAAACTATGAGCGTTCCCCAAGAGATTTTTACAGAAAATTTGTTTTCAGAGGCTCTTGCTCTATAAGCCTTTTCCATATATTCCATATACCCTGGATTTTGCAGAGCAAAAAAGTTTTTCTCATCCTTTCGTCCGAGTTACTTGAGGATTTTGCATAAAGTTAGTCGCAAAACTTGTCAAAATGCCTTAAATACAAGAAACACATTTAAAATGAGGGGAAAGGACTGATTTAGATAATATGCTTTCATCTCACAAGCATGTTGCAAGGCACTGAAAATGGACACAAAACGGCTGCCCATTTACTTTGATTTCATCAGAATAGAAGTTGGCTTGCTGATGATGCCAGGTTAAATCTTAGCTGAGAACAAGAAATGCAGACAAATGCTTTTTGATGGAGGAGATGAACTAATAGTGAATGAAGCGAACTGTAATAACCACAGCCCCATCTGAAATGCAGCCTGATGAGCCCGGCACAAGGTCACGTTGCTTTCTCCCACATATCAGAGTTAAGAATTTTTAAAAGGAGAAAGTCCTGCTTCTTCCTCCCTGCCTTTAAGTTTTGTAATTGCCTGTAAGAAAATGTTTCACACATACAGTAATGAAATACGTTGGTTTATATAGTTACCAGAAATTTAACAGATCTGATTTTCAGCTCTATTAAGTAGTGCCGTGATTGTTCAAAAATCACGGTATTTCACAAGCCGGCATTTTCCAAGTTTTGCATGAAATTCTAACTGTTAGGGCTCTTGAGACAGAAGGGATGCCCTAGAAGGTAGGTTTTAGTTGTGGAAGGACTACAGGCCCTGAAGGGTCCATAATTCTTATAATTTATTTTTTTTACAAATTGTAGATAATAAGCTAGTCCCCAGCATATTAGAGAGTGAGGAAAAGCTGGAAACCCCAAATGGCTTCTGTTCTGCCTAGGGCAGTTCTCTAGGTCTCCTAATTACCCCCTGCACTTTCAGAAACACTCAGTGACTAAACAAGCTGCTTTATTTTAATTTCTGTTAGCCTGATAACTGAGAAAATGTTTTATAGGTCTGCATGAAAGGCGTGTCTATTCATGCTGTCACCTTAAGTGTTTTTCTGATCACTCTGTAACAACACTAAGAACTCTCACCCAGGAATGAAAAGTCACAAGCACCCCATGAAACTTTTCTGAAAGAAAAGCTGGTATCACAAAAAGCAGGTTCATGTAGAAAAAGATGAACATTAAAAAAAAAATCTAGTAATTCTTAAGTTTGAGACATGGAGACTCTCCAGAAAGATATTCAAGATTTTTTTAAAGCAATATCAAAAGACAATTCCTCCTTATTCCACTTTCTCTAACCTGAGTACATGTGGACCTGAAGACAGGTATTTGAAGCTAGACTTCAGAACTGCAACATGTCTGTAATTTAAATTATAGTTAGAGATCTAAATACAAAACTCTAGGTAACTGTACAGGAACAAGAGAAAGAAACACTCCAGCAGCTCTGCTATTGCTTTCATGTTGAAAACAAATTAGTATCACAGAGTCAGGTTTTGAATCCCCGTGTAGCAAAAGAAAATAAATAGGAGTTACGTCTAAGTAAAAGAAAAACCACAAAACCCAACAACATCACTCCCTCTCTCCTCCCAAAATCAAACAAACCAGAAAATAACAAAAAATACTGCAACCTAACACGGCAAGGAAGAAACTTCTTAATACACAGTGTTGGTCCAGAAGCATCTCAGCTCTGTTGAATTCAAGAGCGCTGGTTTTGCAGACCTCACCAGGAAGGCAGTATCAGTCTCTCATCACAACAAAGATGCACTGTGCAAGTGAAATGGTTTTCATTATCCTGAATATATGACAATCTGCTTAAACACAAAATAGATCAAACAAACACAGATTCATCCTTACCTCAAAGACAGAGAATTCCCAGACTATAAGGGAAAGTGTTTCTGAGGCTTTAATGTACAAGAAAAGAGACTTAATGTTCAAAAGATGCTGCTAAAATAGCAATGTCTTTTTATGCTTACTTTTCATGAAGCTGTTTGCAGGGCAAAAAGCTTTCTTTGCAACGGTTTCTAACAGCTGTAGGATGTATCAGTATTTTTTCTACCCTGTAAAGGAAGGACATTATTTTCTGCTTTTTTTTCAGCTCCTCATTTTCCTCATTCTATTAATCATCTCTTACGTGTGACACTACTGCAAAAGCCCCATTTGGAAAGCCAAATGAAGCCAAATAATTTTGGCAGCCAGGCATATCAATCACTTGTGCCTGACACATTTCAAATGGCTTGCCTCCTTTCAAGTTTTGCTCCCTTAGCGGATTCAGCAAATGAGCATGTTTTCAAAAACTATTCCAGTCTTATTAACAGTACTTTAATAAGCAGAAATAATAATGTTACTAAAGAGAACAATTCCTTTTTGTAAAATGAGCCAAAAAAAACACTATCACCTTACCACTTGGTGCTGCGTATCATTTTACTTTGTTCTTTCTCAAATTGCATACGTTTTTGACACTGATACCACGTTTCAATTCATGTTAAACCCCTTTTAAGAGCCATTATTTATTTCTGCTAAAAAAGAATATTACCCATCATATGCAGAGTCACTTGTGCCTCCAGAACTCCCACACATAGTCCAGGAAGACTTTGCAACAATCAAGACTTAACACCTATGTCCATACTGAATTAACTTTTGTTTATGCCAAAAGAAAGCACGAAGGTTTCGCTGCTGCCCGCAAGAGAAGGAAGCAGCATCCAGCTTCTCTGGGGAATGGCTCCGTGAGGTGATGGTTCAGAGAAACGAAGCCTGTTTTCCAAGTGTAGAAGTCCAAATGTCACGCTTTCTTCATCAGGAAAAAAAATATTACTACTGTCAATTCAGGGAGATCCTTCTTGAAACTTAATGAAACCAAATTTAAAGGTCCATCTCTACACAACATAGGTAGGACATTCAGGTAGAAAAGCTTCTTAAATTCATTGAGAGCTGAAGTAGCAGTAGGCTTAACACCAAAGTACCTTGGAATTACATACGGAAGACCTGAAGCCTGCTGTCCTTTATTGATCAATTTGTATACGTGCACACAAAGAAGAAATGAATTGTATTGCTCGTGCGGCAGTTTTCTGAGTGCAATGGCACGGAGCAAAGAAAATCTTCAACTACTGTAGGAGAGAGGGAAATTTGAAAGGCCCTTAGAGCACTAGAGCAGCAACACTAACACCGGATAGAGGAACTTCTGATGGCCAGAGGCTGTAGCCTGCTCTGTATTTCTGCAGCATCCTCAGATTTACTCTTCTGCCCTGTTATGGAAATACTCTACACCCTATGGAGCCTGCAGCAATATGCTTATACTCAACTAGCAGTTTTCTAAATTGCCCATTGAACAACACACAGCAAGGTTGTTTTATACTTCGCATGTAGCACAGGCTGCAATTACATTAACATTTCAAGTTTAATTACAAGCAAGATAAGCATGCTTTTAGATATACCGCATAGAAGTTACGTGACATTCTACTGGAAAAACATGCAAATTATTTCAGCTTTCTTGCTGGGCTCTAACAAGATTCTTCTTCTTAAAAGCTACTTTACATACATATATATACACACACACACACACACACACCCCTCTTAGGTATTTTTACAAGGACTTCTTGATCATTCAGCTGCATCTTCTAGTCTCAGTTTCATCAGAGGAAGATTTAAGAGGGGCTGTAATGATGACCTGTAAGAATGAGACAGGGCTGGTAAGTTACTTTTCGAGAGCTGCCACTGAATTCTGGATATTAGTTGAGAACAGATCTCTGAATTGCCTCTGGCACCCCAGAAGTACACACAGAGAGACTGAACAGCTTGTCCATTTTACAGCATCAGCTGAATTCTGTGCTCAACGTATTCACTGCAGAAAAACCCAGAACAGATTTGACTTACAAATGGCTACGGAGTACTTACAAACACAGCAAAAATATAATTAATTGTATTACTCTCGAATTCTATTTTTATACTCTTCATCTGTTATCAATCATGTTTATTTGGACATAGATGATCTAATGCTGTTTTTCCAGGAACCATTCTAACAAACTGCTTTGGTACAGATCCATTCATCTTCAGTCGGCAGTCAGGTTACCAAGAATGTTACGTACTGAATCTGCTATATACCTCTTGCGTTTTCCTAACAGTATTTTTGTAAGTTACTTACTTTTTGCCTCACACAGCTTTAACATCAGACAAAACTGTCCTATTTTATTCTATTTTAACCAGACCGCAAATTCACAAATGTTTTCATCCAAGATTTAGGGTCTTAGTAAGGTAATATATCAGTTGTTTAAGGCAGAATTTCTGTTCAGATAAAATTAGTTTTATAAAAGCACCACTCAAAAAACCCTCTTGTACTTGATGTGATCAGCATACAGTAAAGGGGGGGAAAAAAAAAAAAAAAAAGTTGTTAGCCTCTCTTATATCCTACCAGCCAAATGTAAGCCAGAAGTAGTGAACGGAGAAAAAAAAAAATAAACTGGAACAGTCTGAGGTTTATTATTTCTCAATTTCAGATGCAGCAAACCACCTAGGCATACCATTTAGCAGCCTGGCTGTAAATGAAGGGATTGCCATACCAACTGGTTATCCCTCTACCAAAATCTAGCCACTAGAAAACATGAAGACTCCATTCTAAGGGTCATTAGAGAAGACATTTCTGCGACACTGATGTGAAACGGTGCAGGATTTGTCCTCACAGTCAGCGTATTTATGGGATAACAGTGAAAAATTTGCATCCCTGGCATTTAATTCCCTCCCTCCCCCTGACATGCTGTAAAACTTGGCAGAACATAACTCATAACAGACACCAGCACTATGTTCGTCAACTGGATTATGATGCAAGTTGGATGCACACTAAGTGGAGCAACCACTACAGTCTCCACAAAATTCTCATCCCTGGAACAAGTGGAAAAGTTCAGATAAAAGGCTGAAGCAAGACACACACACATACGCACACAAAAAAAGTCTGTTTCACACTCACAAAAAAGTTTGGTTTCACTGAAACTAATTTCTCCCTCCCCTTCAAATTTTTCTGTTCGAAAACCAAACTAAAAAATTCACTCCTGCTGCTTAAGTTGACCCTGAGAAGTACTCAACTTCCTTAATTGAAAAATTTACAATGATTCTGCTTCTCTAGATTAAATTTATTGTAATTTAGTGCAACAGAAGCAAATGATCCATGGAGAATTCATTATGGAAAATGTAAGGACAATGAGCTGTTCATGAAGAAAGTGGACTCATCAGTTCAGTCTACTCTTCTGAACAATACTTGAATAAATCTATAGGATACCTCCTGTCTGCACCCCCAGTTGTGAACTAGGATAGATGATCTGGTAACTCAAAAAAATCCTGCAACAACAAAATCCATTACTTACAGTCATTCAGACAGTACAATGAAAAAGAAGTCACAGAAGAAGTCATCTAAAAACCTTCAAACTGGTCCTATGAACCGTCAGAGAATAGATCATTCCCTTCTCATTTTCTTTACATCCAAATCTGATGATTTACCTATTCATTCTGTTCATCCCTGCAGTGAACCTGGGATTTCCACCCTGAAAGAGATTCTGGCTGTAAATCCTCAGAACTGGAAGGTTTCAAAAGCTTGTTCTAAACCTGTCCTTTCAAAGGCATCGTTCTTGTTCTCCTGTACCTTGGTGCTATACGAATATCACCATGACAAGCAGTAGTGCTGCTAAGAGCTGACTAAGCACAGCGCTCAGTACTTTCAACATATCTGCCCTGTTATAAAGCCTCTTTTTGATGCCCAAATTGCTTTCAAGTAAACTATTTAAATTATTGATTCTCATTCCCACAATCCAACTTTATTTAAACTGATAACCTAAGAGAGCCAAATAACTCCTTCTATTGACCATGCAAAGGTTTGCATCTGTTATGCTGCAAAAAAAAGGCTGGGTCGTGGTGGGCAACCCTTATTCACTGTTAATAATTCACTTATCGTTATACATAGCACTTTTTTAAAAAGCTTTAAAATGATCTAATTGCAGTAGGCAACAAAATAGGAAACTGCATGCAGCTTTCAGAGACATTCAAAGGCTATTCAAGATGTTGAAGACTTGCACAGAAGCATTTTGAATGATTTTTACAAGTACTTTCTGGGGTTTTTTACCTATTACATTCAGCAGTAAGTAACCGTCAGCCTTTGTGAGACTGTTCACAGGGGCAGGGATGCCACTTCTATGACTGAAAGAATCTATTGAGGCACAGCTCTTGAATAGAGAGAGGAGAAAATAATCCAAAGGTATACTTCAGCGTGTTACAATGCACAAAAGAAAAATCCAAGATGCAGAATGTTTTGATTAATGTTTTCTTTTACAATAAATGGATTTCTACCAATAAAATCAAAATTCTGACACCAAGTTTCACACATATATATCTTCTGTTTGGTTTACAGTAACCATCTACTATACTAGGATCCAAGTGTTGGGACACATATAGAACAGTCATTGCAACTAAAGACAACTTAGAGAGTAGAGCAGGAAACTTCAAACTGTAAACCAGATGGCTCCCTAAGAAGAGAAGCCTCCTCTTCGTTATTCTGTCCATTTAGAATGAATCTTCCCTGTCAAAATAACAGACTTTCGATACATGTATTGTGAGATCAACACAAAATTCCTCAAGATCCAATAAAATGTCCTTTGTCTCCAAGGAATTTCCTTTCCCACTTGCTACAGCAGTCTCAGTCTGTTCACGGTGTAACGGGAACATTTCTTTCAGGTTAGGTGACTCACAACTCAAAAGTTGTAGGTCTGGTGTGGGACGATTTTACATTTTTAACTGTTACATGACATTACTTCACACTTAGATCCTTCTACATTTGACGTAAGAAAAGGAGAAAATACAACAAAGTTTTTGAAAGTAGTCTTGCCCCAGATTTGTTCTCATTAGCATTACAAGGACTGTCCACGAAGACTTTTGCAAACACCCTGCAAATTGTTAACTGCTTTCAGTGTTACACATACACAGCAATCCTACCATTTTATGAAAAAATATTGTGTGTATCAGCATACAGTACTTTCAGTATTACTAACTCCAGACATTCAAATAGTAAGAGAGAAGCTACTACAGAAAAGAAAGAATAATGGTACAAAACGAATCACAGAAAAAAGGAAAAAGTATATAGCATTAAGAAAAAAAAATGTGTGAACCTAGTAGCTTCTGACTTGTGCATTCCTATATTTCTTTTCCTATACAGTCTTGAAAAACATACAAGATTCAGATGTAACCAAATAACTCCAGTAATAGGACATTAAAAAGAAATTACCTTCTGCAAGTTTCTAATGCTTTTACATGCCATATTGTGTCTTCGGGCACTCAAAATGGCTCTGCGCAACTAATTTATCTCTAAAAGCACAGAAAACACTTTTAGATAGTTACACTACCTCTGAGCCATGACATAAAACTTTAAGGCAAATCACCTGACCTGTACACCAGCTGGTTTCATTTGATTTAACTTTGGAATCTCTGAAATGTCCTTCGGTGTGTGTGGGAAAGTGTTCAGTTGCGCATTTTCATTTCAGCATGCTGCTCCATGCTAATTCTTTTCTGGCCTTCTCTAGAAGAACTTCAAAATGGTTGTTTCTGATTGATTGCTCAATTTAATTTACATTAGAACAGCAACAAAATGCTTTTTAAATTTAATATTTATTTTATGAATACAGACATATAACCAGACATTTGGAAAAACTGATTTTGGAATACACTAGAACAAGGATTTTCAGTAAATATATTCTAAGTTGTTACTGTTAAAATGTGTTGTTCTTTTCAAGGGGAATTTGAAAGAATAAAATAATTTGTTAAAGACATTGTAATCTCCTAATGAGAAGTAAACTACTTTTTAAATGTCATTCTGCACATTAGAAAATCAAATCTCTGAAATTCTCAGCAGCAATTGCATATACTAGATTACGGAACTCTACTTACTAGACAAATAGGGGGACTCAATCTGTCAAAACTTACTTTTTCAAGTCCATTTTGTCAGAAAATTGCTCTTCCTGAAGCATTTTAAGCAAAATTCTGACAGATGAAAATAAGGAAAAAAAATGAAACTTTATCTCATCTCAGATATTGCCTTGAGTAACCTGGTCTAGTTGAGAGGCGTCCCGGCCGATGGCAGGAAGGTTGGGTTCGATGATCTCGAAGGTCCCTTCCAACCTAGGCCATTCTAGGATTCTATGATAATGCATCCAGTAATTAGCTTAATCATGGACAACACCTTAAATAACAAAACGACAAAGGATGAGAACTAGCAGTGAGAAAAGATCCATATTCAGATGCCAACTGAATAATCTTCAGCCTCTGGGGTACGACTGTGTCTTGCCCTCCAGATCTGTGTTCTCCTCAGAGCAGAGCTGTCCCTTTGACTTGTCATCTCAAGTGTGCACTTCGGTACTCATAGAATCTTAATAAAAACTTACTATTGCCCCTGGCTTCCCCACGTGTGCAGTGCCTGTAGCTCAGTACTTCTGGGGACTCTCAGGCACCTGCTCTAATCCAGACACGGAAGGAGCAAATCCCAAATCTCTGAGCTACAGCTAAGCTTATCAGATGGCAACACTCGCTTTCTCTCATTAATATCTGAACCCCACACCTGAGATAATGCTGTCTCCCTCTGTGCTGCAGAGTGGAAAATTAAGCACGTTTTTACATGGCAAGTTCCTGTGTAGATTTTCTACCAGGAAACCCAAGGGTGAGCAGGGCAGGACAGAAGAAAGAACGCTCTCCTCGTACCCTCTTCCCAATGTATTTCCTTCTGCGGCCTGCTTGTTAAGGGAGAGGAAAGGCCACATTCTCTCACATCTCCCACGGGAGATCTACGTGTCTTTCTCCTCTTATGCAAAATAACAAGATTATTTCTCTTTCAAAAAGAAGATCACTACTGCAAATTAAAATTAAGATTTAGTAGAATCATAAGCTGGCACCACTCTCTTCCATGCTGCTGAATGCCTCTTGAATACACCAGCTGCACTCATTTATATTCTACAGTATCTACAAGTTTTTTAGTCACTAGTTAGTGATAATTATGTTAGGTGACCCCATGAAGCTTCGTGATTATCTGTCCATAAGTATTTCTCAAAAAAAAATAATTCCCAAAATAAAACAGATTAACAAAACCATATCTTTTCAGGACATACAGAAGAGAATTCCCACTTGGTGCAGCATTGTAAATGCTCATTCAGTAACCACGCTTATTCAAAAAGAATTCAGATGTTATGGAAACCTCAGAAAACATCTGAGTGCTGTAATCCAAACGCCCAAGAGAGGAAGAAAGGGGAAAAGACCAATCACTTACAACAAAGGAATCTGTGAAACAATTCAGACAGTCTGTGAAGAATGCTTACCAGAAAAAAAGACAACTAAAAGGGCACACAACTTGAATGAACCTAAGCCATAGTAAATTGGCACACAATTTAATACCTCTGGAATATCCATGAGTTTAGGCCTTGAGTATTTCCCCAGACAAGAGCGAAGAGCTCTTATCTGAGACTTTACCCTGGAGCTGGACACCTGAATGTCTTTCCTGTCTTGGAGCACCCTTAATCACCTTGCAGTTTCATTAGCACAGTTAGCTACATTGCTGAATCAGTCAACAAAAAGGCCAGAAAAACCTTCAGAAAACTCTGGCCTTCTTAGTAACTTCTGGCTGTAGAACTAGAGAGACAGTCTTTCAAGAGAGATTCATATAAATTAAAGAAGGAATTGGCTCTTTTTTTACTAAGGGGTTTTTTTCAGCATACAGTAAGGAGAGCTAGGTGGTGTCTAACGAGACACAGAGAGGTTCTTTGGTGAGTACGAAACTCGACGACTGCCAGTTTTCAGCAGTATTTTTAATAATCCATTTGAAGAATATCCCTTTCATCTGAAGATTAACAGCAAAAGGAATCTCACTGAGACAAAAAGAGTAAAGACCCAGCTTCATCCAGGAGCTCCTCCACAAGGAGTCTCAGATCTGTCTCTCCAGATTGGGGTTTGCACGACAAGTCACATACACAAACCTACTGACATTAATGATGAGTCTAACAGCCATTTTGGAGCTGTATGGTTGTATGGGACAACCAAATAACCTTAAGGATTATCTGGTTGTCCCATACAGAAGAGGTATTGCAAATGAATCAAGGATGCTACAATGATATTGGTCAATGAGAACACCTCTTGCACACAGCTAGCTAGAAATATAACTTCAAGCACCCATAATAAAGTCTCTCCTTATGACCAGAAACTTGCATGTAAAATAATGTTCTCTTTAAAATATAATACTCAACTAAGATACCTTATAACATGGCAAAGACTATGACAGTTACAAGAAAAACCGTAAGTCCCATTTTGCTGCTATACATGCACAGAACTGCTGGAAGCTCTTGCAGATTGCAGGTTCAAGCTATGAAGAAACAGACACCTGGAGACACTTTTGGGAAATGCAACGTCTGCCATGTCCACCCACCCAAGTCTCAAGTGTTAGGTAAAGGGCACAGCAATGTACAGCCATGGTTTTCTGCTCACCTCCAACACACTAATCAAAATGCAAGAGTAGTAAGAAGTCTTCACTGTGTGTCAGCCAGCAAGCAGCTAGCTATGATCAGTTCAGTTGTCCCTTCCTCACCAAATAGAAGAGATATTGTCCAAAAATGGCCCTCTCGGACCTTACAACCATTTTGATAGACAAAACTGGCCTTTAGAGAAACCACTATAAATGAAATGCCCTCCGTAGCTTTGTCAGAGCTGCACACTAAGGACTCTGTTCATCGTCATGCTGTTATATTCTAAATCCTTGATGGTTACTGACTTGAGGCTGTTAGAGGTAGGTTAAGGCTTCTTTCCTGTATCCAGGAAAGGTTTGGTAAAGTAAGTGTGATCATTACCAAAATGAACCTGATGCAAATCAATACTTGTTATTTCACCAGATTCTGTCCAAAGAAAGGAACAAAGAAAACAGAGAAGTTCCTTTCTAATAATAATCTTCTGGTAAAGAAATGAATACAAGACAGTCAGACAATTAAGGTACAGAAACTATTCATAGTTACATTAAGGTTTTAGTTGGGCTTGTGTATCTTGAGAATCTCTACTCAACTCTACACCAACAAAGAGTATAATATAAAAACTCAACCATAAATTTGAAATGTTACTTTTTATAAACAGCCACTTTCACAAGTAGGAGGTTAACTTTAAACTAGTCTTTGGAGATTGTAATTGTCATCTGTCACCGTAAGTTTTGCTATGGAAATGAAGTGCTATGAGTGTTAGAGCAGGAATTTCGAAGGTTATTGAATTGCTTTTAGAACAGCCTATGAGAATCATTGCTACAATAAAATTTTAAAGAACTTTCCTCAAAAATGAGAAGTACAAAAAATCTAGGACACCTCAAAAACGTATTGATCATTATCACTCTACCAATGTATTCTTCTGTATCATATTAAAGAAAAATACCAAAACTACTGGCAAATACATAGGAATTAGAGTTGTTTTCTGTGGACCAAGAAAGAGAGTAGTCTGTAAGAATCTCTTCTCAACAAGTCCCATTTGATCTTGACATTAATCTACTTTAGAACATTGCCATTTTAATACCACAATGCTGACAATTTTATATCTGTATACTATAATTAAATAAAATAATATTGCAGTATTTAAATAATTGCACACGTAGTCTGTCATAGAAAAGTTGCAACTCAGCAACCTAGTGACACTGACCTGGTAAGATTTGGTGCGATTTTGATAAGAAAACTCTTACTCCATTCAGGACTGTATGTTGCTTGAGCTTAAAGTATACATAGATTGTGTATCAGAAGATATCTCAATATTGACATGAAAGGTAGGATTCATCTAAGCTAGTTGTCTAGGTTTCCTTTACTCAATAGGCAGACGACGCAGGCACCATTCATCTCATCCTAACACAGCTACCTAAATTAGGTCAGATGAACCATATCTGAGAATTAATTGTCTGCTTCACTCCAGTGGCTACAAAATAAGTCTAACCAGCTGACTGAAATACAACTATAGTGCAGCTAGCTCAAGTTAGATGAGATGAATCACATTTAAAGTGTATCTTTTGCCCTGTTGAAGCCTGAAAGATCACCAGTCTTGCAGAATCCTATAATGAAAAATCAAGACTGAAATATCACTGCAGTGCTTACCTATGGACACTGATGCCAGTTCACTTGGAGAGGGATTTTCACTACCCCTTCATATAACTTGCTCCCTGAAAGCAAGGTCTGTCCTCCCGTTCAAAAAAAGGAAAACAGTTTATAGGTGACTTTGCCCTGCTGAGCCAACATATGGTACTTCACTTTAATCACAGCAGGTGTTGCTGCTGGAACCCTGATTATTTCAGCTAACTATGGAATGACAAACAGGGAACTGAAGAATAATGAGAAGCAAGTACAGAAAGGAGAGGTCAGGGGAAAGTCCTAGCACTTAGCACCCGAGAGTTTAGCTTAAGGAAGAACTGAATCCTCCAAACAGAGTCATTTGTCGCACAAGGTAACCATTTCCTAAAATCCGTCTAAGGCACTTACAGTGTTACAGCACGGTGGTCTTTGCAAGCCTCACAAATGGGGGTATATTATCCGTGCAGTCCCTACAGAAATGGCAGGTGACACTGCTCCCACCCGAAGGCTGAGTAAGCTGAGTAACAGTACCAATCTTTGCATATTTGTCTTCTTCCTGAAATGCCCCCCATAATAGCTCCAAAAAGCCAAGACAGAGTGATAAAGACTTGTAGCTATGCAGATGTGGTGGATGGCTTTAACACAGTACATCAAGCCTGCAGTTGCTACTCTAGCCCTTAGGTGAAAACTATGGCACTCTCACCTGCTCCGATATTCTTCAGTCCAGTCGTGGGTAAGGGTGGTAGATTTTAGTTACTGTCTGGTTTCAGTTTTGCGTACAGGCTGATTAATCAGGCCGTACGTGGGAAAAATTTATTTCACTTAGATAGAAAACTCAATAACACAGTAGCAGCTGTGTTGTACATAAAACAGCATGACTAGGCATGCATCTGTGGGTACATAAGAGCCAAATAACATCCTTTAGCTTGCACTATATAAATCAAACCAAGTCATCAGATGATATGACTAATATTATAATAAGGTATTTATATTTATTTGTTATTTTAAATGCTAGAATAAGGTATTCTAAACTAAAAGCGGTGCACTGCAATATGACAAACAGAACAGACAACTGAAAATCCAGAATTCAGACGAATTCAGGTTTTCCCTCACTAAAATTAAAACCTTTATGATTTATTTTTAAGGTATTTTCCCTTATCAGACGTATTGTAACAGTGATACAGAAATAGCATAGAGAGCATACCTGTTGAGTTAGTGTGCAGATCCAAGTCCTGAACTGACTGAAATACGAAAACAGAGGAGCCTGTGCCTCTCTGTGCGTGTGAGAGAAGCAGCATCACAGTAACGGGCAACTTACTCCTCTTCCTTTTTCTGGTCTCTCTGTCGTGCCTATCTGAAATTTTATAGCTGTTCCATTTTCTTCACTTGCAATAACATTTAGCAATTCCCACACTCCTAATCAGGGATTTGTGAAAGACGTCCTCAACTGGGCCATTTATTTAAGTGCAGCAAAACCTGTGCTCCTTTAAGGAGCCTGTGGCCAGGGTTTAAAGCCACTGGCATCTCTTTAAACAGTTCTTTTTACCACCAAATAGAACAAAACATTATATATTTCCGAATAACACAACTCATAATACATCTAATCTTAGGCATCTCTGCTGTCCAGCAAAGCTATAGGAATAGGATTAATTTATAGTATTTTAGGAAATCCAGCTCCCGTGACTATGACTTTTCTCACCATGTCTGTCAGCGCTCACACCATTACCTTTGCCCAGCGAAGCGTGCTGTAAAGCACTCATTTTTCCTTACTCTACTTCAATTCCATCAGTCACCCAAATAACCACGTGTGAGTGGTTATTTCCACGCAAATGCCATCATTTGGCACAGTGTACTGGTTAAGCTCAGTAAAGCCAGAGGACTTCTGAAGCGGGTACTAGTCCATAGTCACTCGCCCACCTGCTGTGACACTTGAAAAGTTTCAAAATTTGTTTCCTTATTTCCCAGTGGAATTACATTTCTAAATATTTAAAAACTTTTGTAAAAGCAGAAGTTTACCATGAAGTCTGTTTTCCAGCTAGAAAAATAACAACAATATTTTCGGTGCTCCTCTCTTGGAAGGTGCACCAAGAGAGCTCCGGAGCTTGGAGAACATCCACACGTGAAAAAGGGGTATTTCAAAGGTACCCGTGAAACATTTGCATGTAGACTTTTTTAGCATTGCCTTTTGTTTCTATAACGTTTGTTTTGTTCAACGTGGCTACTATGAAAGCAAACATATGGAGAAAGCAGTACAATCCTTAAAACACTACCATTGAATCTCCCCTTCAGAACAGGATTGCAAGAACCGTCCCAATATCCATCTAGAAATATATATATAAGAAGTGAAAGAATAAGACCAATAAGCAGGATACATTTATTTTCCCCATCTCTGGTTTAGCTATCAGAAAAATTAAGAAACAAAAAACATCTGACTTAATGGCATTTGATGAGAGGTCCTCCAAAGCAGCTTTCTTCTATTTGTGTTTTTACAGAGCGTTTTTTGGGATCTGCTCTGAGTATACGGAGTAGGAGTATTATTTTTAAAGGCTACTAATAATCCATGTGACTATTTCACCCAAAGGACAAACTACAAAGAAAACCTCAAAGCTTATGGGTTAAACAGAATCTTTTCTTCCTTGCCTCCTTTGCTGAAGCAGCTTGAAATGGTTATGTAAAGATGATGCACCATAAATCTGAAAGAGCTGCCCTACTACTGCACAAAGAGGGGAAAAAAAAAAAAGACACCCTAATACTTAAAAGCCGTATTTTACATAAGCATCTAGCTTAGCAAATGACAGCCACATCCACTGCAAAAGAACACCATGTCTCAACTCCCACAGAGCACAGCTCAGCAGGAGTCACATGCATCACAACTGTTCATGCAAGCACTCAGTAAGGACAACAAATTTCAGCTATAAGGGACTATCAATAGTTTATGAAGCCTCTGCCTCTCTTCTCTCCCCTCCCCCATCTCACCAGAAACTGGAAGAAATACTGCTCGTGGATCTCTAGGTCGGTGTTTTCCAGAGCCACCTTCCATAACAGAAAACGTAGGTTTTCATCAGTCACAACTATCTGTACTTAAAACCCTGAAGTAGTCAATGCTACCTGAATAGGCAGGTATAAAACACAGTAGAAAAAAACAAAACAAAACAAACCCACCAAAAAACCTCACCTCACATGCTTTTAGTTGAGCATATCTGTATCTACATGAATCATAAAATCACTGTATCGGTCAGGTGGGAAGGGACCCAAGGAGGTCTCTCATCCAATCTCCTAGTCAAAGCACAAATAACAACTGTTTTTATGTGGGTGCTACTGACTGCCCAATATATACAGTTTTTTAAATGAGTCTGTGATGTGCAGGAGATTTTGAGGACTGCCCTCATGGCCCATTACTTTCAAGAATATGCCTCACAGCTATTTGTTCTAAAACTGGTTCTGGCCATCTGGGCTCAGCCATATCGGTACCTGGTCCTTACAGGCGTCAGGCACTGCCGCTTAGTGCTCTGAGAAATGTTTGCCCTCTTGCAATGAACAGGATCTCGTCAGTCTTTCTAGCTGCAAGGTATTATTTCTGAACTACATATGAACATAATATATTCTGAAATACATAGTGAGAAGGCAATGACTGGTCAGAAGATAGGGCGATGTTTATACAGTGCTTTGGGGAATTTCCTTATCGCAACCTTCTTTTCTACCCAAGCCAGTCCACAGAATTGACTTTTACCTATTTTGCCAGAGGCAATAAGAGAATTTTCTACTATTGAAGACAGGATATCTGTGATAACTCCTCTATCAATTGGCTCATCATGCTTTCTCATGAACAATATTGTAAATCTATGCTGTGTTTAGGCTCAGCACAATGTATTTCTTCACCCGTGAGAATAACATTTATTTCTAATGCTTTTATTGATCTTCATTTTTGTTATTTGCCTGAATGCTGCTGAAAATATTGGTGCAAGCAAACCAGTCTAGTGCTTAGAACATGCCAAAAGCCTTAATATACTACATTACATCAAACATACTGATCAATATTTTCCTTTTAGCCACTGCTGGAAAAACATGCAGGTACCTTTCAGAAACTTCTGTAACCACTCATTAGGATTAAGAGAGATAGGCTTGACTATTATGGATATTCTTTTCATGCCAGTGAACATCAGCTTTTTTCCATGCTTTCAAAGGCTTTCGTATTACTGCTTGAGTGATGCTCTTTGCCAGGTGACACACATATGAATTTTGATGATGCTCTTTTTCTGTGCCAACAGAGAATCCACATTAATCATGAAAATTCTATGCGATTCCAGAAAAGTCACAAATATGCAACAATGAAAAAGTATATTACAGCTTCAGCAAAAAGTCTCTGAGTTTTTTAAGCCCTTGAAAAATATCTGGTTTACACAGTTCTGCAGATGCAGGATTATTGGAGCTATACCAGCAGATTTTTGGCTAATGGCCAAATCTGATTCATCATAACAGTATGCCCAGTATTATGCTTTGCGATTCTATTAATGTTATTATTTTAGTGAAGTTACATTGGCTTGAAAAGAACAATAGTGAATTAGGCTGAGAGCATTTGAATTCCTTCTGTAAGATGGCTCGTATAGGACTGTATGGGATAGAAAAAGAGAAGGCCAGTATGTCAGTTATTTATAAGAATGGTAAAAAAATAACAATCTGTAAATCATTAAGTAAAGGCAACAAGAGGAAAGAAGGAAAGTTAGACTTCTTAAGAACTATCCCAAAACATAGCAGTTTATTTCCAACAAAAGCAACTACTCAAAAGATACCGTATTCCTAACGATCCAGCTTTGTCAGCTTCCATAAATCACACTAAATCACATGCAACATATTTAAAATAAACAAAGAATTAAATGACCCCTTGAAAGACAATCGGTAGTTTAGAAATGTTTTGAAAACCGATAACTTGTATAAATGGAAAATTATGAATTCATACCTGATTCCACTCTATTCCCAGTGGTAATAATAGATTAATGCTTAATTACTTAATCACTGGGAAAGACAAGACAACAGTGTTACAAAATAAATGTGTTAGAATTGCTGCATTAATATTCGCCATGGTGCGAAATTAATGTATCCTACACAATGTGCGTAACCAGTAATATTGCCATTTATAAACCTGAACCTTCTTTCTCTCTTAACCTGTTAATTCAGCAACCTGCCCTGGAATTCAAAGCTATTGAGCACGTTGCCTTTTTTTCCTGATCCCACAGCATCTTTGGTTTGCTCACAAGCCACAAAACTACAAAGTCAGAATACTAACTTTTAAGCATTATCTTGCCAAGGTACCAGTGTAATATTAGCTTTGAGCAGTCAGACACTCGCAGTCTCCCTCAAAAGACATTAGAACTGGCTTCGTTTCTTTTAGTGGCACTTCTCAAGAGCTGGTCAGCATCAATGTTTCCATATCTACAGCATTTCTTAACGTGTTCTGATTTCTTCTTTAATACCTATTCATCATGCTCCCCATGCTGCTTAATTTTCCATTACGGCAAGGGATTTGTGATAAACACTCAATAAATGCAACATTTTCCACAGGCATCGCTACAAATCTTCCATCGTTTGACAGAATTGCCACATAAACGGTAGGATGCAAGTGCAACAATTTTCAATAATTGAAAGAAAAATCGTTAGTTGCAGTTGCACGACAAACATAGGCAATTCAAATAAAATTCGGCTGCCCCCAAATTTGCTTGCAGCTGGGTCAGCAAAGCCTCCAGTAGCTGCTGGCTGAAAGAACTAGGCAGGGTGGCTAGAACAGGGGCACACTGCAGAGACCTCAATTCTATTCTCGGCTCTGCCCTTCACCCAGCAGTGTCAAAACCAAAAGTTACATCATCTCTCTGCTTCAGATTCCTGAAGTGGAAATGCACTTTGTGACTGTAGAGAAAGCACGAGGTGTAAGAGTAATGATTTCCCATTACTCCAACGTCATTAAGGGTGTTGAGTACATTTTCACTGCTGTGGACATGTTGAGACACCTTTACATCGCAAGAACAGTGCGAAAGCTTCGTAGTTCTGTCCACAAATGAGATCAAAATTCCTCATTTTCCCCTGACTCATTTGGCGAAGGGCAGAGGGGGGCAACACCAGAAGCTAGCTATCAGTCCAAATGAAAATCTCGTCCCAGTTTTTAAATTTCATGTAGCAGCTTCGTCAGTCTTGAATTAAAGTAATCCTTAGTCTCAAATGTTGGTGTTTGAGCAATTAAATTACATCAAACTGATATCTTCCGCAGGCTTTCGTGTTTTAATCTTGTTATTTTCAGTGATATGGATTTAAACGTCATAAGCCAGGAAGTCATAGAAATCTGGAGATCAAATTGTCAGCCAAGGGATTTCAAAAAGATAAGCAGATTTTACATGGAAGGAGTTTGTTTGCATTTAACTATAGAAGATTTATAGTATGTCTTACTTAGACTTTCAATTATTTCCCACAAGTTTGAAGAAAGGTATCAAAAAAAAAAAAATCTAGATGAGCTGATCTGCCTCCAAAAGCTGGTTTATAACCAAGACCAAATATTTTTGGATATTTGCTAAGATATGCAAGATTGACTTTTAGCTAAATGTGTCTCTGCCATTCAGGTTCCAAAGGCAAGTTAGAGTCTGGTTCATTTGGTATCCGAATCCTAAGTCAGCATGGACTCTCCATCCAACAGAACGACCACAAGAGCCCTGCAAGGAACCAGCCCGTAGGATGCTCCCGTCTTCCTTTCTGCCTTGTATAACAATAACCATTAATCTTATCATCATAGAGAACTTGGAAAAACATAATAAACAGGCTACTAATTAACAGTGCTAAATTGGTCTCTGAAGCTCCCTTGGTGCATGATGTAGCCAGTGCTGGGTTCCCAGAGGCAGTGACGCCAGCACCGTTGGCCTCGGCTGGATATGAACCGTGCGCTTAGGGCAGCCAGGAGCTCCCGTGAGCCAGGAGCTGACAAGACACCAGGCAACTGGGTTAGTGCCATGCCAGAAGCAAGCTCATAAAGCCAACGTCTCAGAGCAGGGTTAACCTACACCTCGTGGCTTTCAGCTAATCTGAAACACAGCCAGAGGGACTTCGTATCCACCCAAAGCATATCATGCAAATTTTCTGTTTCCCAGGCGTTAGGGCTCAGGTGTGTTAGGCAGCAACTGCCATACAGCAAAACCCCCAGAAGATTATGTCTGAATCTCTACTCAGAAGAATTTTATATAAAACTACTGAAAAAACCTTGAAAACCTATAGAAACAACCCTTAAACCAGGAACTGAAATGCAGGTAGGGCCCTTCCAGGTATTGCCTATGTTGCTGTTTAGACAATCATTTGTTTAATTAACATAAATAAATAAATAAAAATATATATCTCTATATAAAGAATATCCAGTTATTTGCATTTAGAAACTCAAGTCTTGGCACAAGCATGTAATGTTTTGGGATGGATCCAACTTAGCTTCCATCTGGGTGATGATAGCTCTCTTTCTCCGTTTCTTTCCCTCCCAGACCACCATTAATTTCAGCTGCTTTGATGAAAGGAGTAATAAGAGGTTTTAGGGAAAACAAAATTTAACTGAAGAGAAAAAGAAACAGATATAGAAAATGTGAACCTACAGCAATAAGTATTTCAAACTGAACCCAATTATATCAAATTATTCTCAAAGTTGTAATAGGTATAAATGAGGAAATCATTCACGACAGAATTTCCAAAAAAGGAGTTATCTGCTCTGCACCAACTAGTTCCATAACATGTATAATGCACAAAAAAATCATGAAGCTTAATTATTTGAATTTACCAGTGCTACAGATGCTACACTGAAATCTAATTAAATAGACAGTAAGAGTTACAGATGGTAGACTACAAAATAGGGAATTTGCTATCTATGCACTATTTTAAAAGGAAATCATAATGACCTCTAAATAAAATTGGAATCAACCTTTAGTTTACTGTGTTACATTGTGAAAAGACATTGCAAATCAAGAAAATATTTTCACTTTGATTTCACATCCTCGCATGTAACAGGATGAAAAAGAGGATATTTCCCTTGGTCTCAGAATCTCTCTGTAAGAAAACTATCATTTCTGTGTTGCCTTTTTTTTTTTTTTTAAACACAAACTTAACGACATGGAGGTTTTTCCCTGAAATAAATACAGAGAAGGTTCTCTTTGTAGTAAGACTTACCTCTTCCCCTTCCTTGTCCCTCTCACCAAACAAAACAAAAAAAAAACAAACCCAAACAAACCAAAACACTAACTAAAGCAATAACAAAGCCATAAACAACACTGAAAGAAAGAAAAAAAAAAAAAAGGGTGCTGGTGATAGCATGCAGATTTTTAGCCCTTGAATAATCAGGGGTCATTGCCTGAACAATTCCAAACACCATTGGAGCACTGGCACTGAATGCAAACTGAATATTTATTCTCTCACTCCTGAATGCATGTTTAAAATGCTTCCACTTAACCAAAAAAACCCTTTCAGAATGAAAGCAACTGTGTGGGTCCTTGTAGTTTCATTTATTGAGCCCTTGGGCTCAGAGTTGTCTCTTGCCAATCTGTGTCTGATTACAAATAATTAATACAGCTTTATGGCTCTCCTCTGGAGTTAGATAAGCTGGTAAAACTTTTGCTGCAGTAGCAATCACAGTTATACATCTCTTCAGCTGCACGTTGTTGTAATTTATTTGGAACATTGCTCATTATTATGTTACAAATCTGCATTTCTGATGCATTTGATCTGCCACAATCTGTGATGCCCTAGTCTTTTGGAAGCAGTGATTTCTATACAATATTTTTATGTAGATAATATAAATATAGCATAAATGTAATATAAGTGATTTATTAATTTCTTCACCTGGTGCCTCTAACATGAACACACTACATGCCTTGAGTATGGTAAGATTTTTATCTAGATGGGAGTTTGTTGTTTAGGACCAAAACTCTTGGATCAATTCTTCTGTGATCTCAGATGCTTCAGCAAGAAACATAGTCAAAAGAAGGGTACAATTAAACCCTCCTGATATACCACACATCTTCAGATTTATGTAATACTCTGCTGGACTGGAACAGGCTGTTAGAGGGCACAAACCCCATACCCTTGCTGACCATGCACAGAACTTCCTCAAAATCAAGGTCTTTTTTAACCTTTAGGATGTTTTTGAGTCTTTAATCCTGTAATTTGCATTTAGCAATACTTGGATCTTGCTTCTGCTCCATTTATTGCAATTCCTTTCACTATCTTCATTAAAAGCTGGCTCTAATTAAGTGGCTAGCATATCTTTCCAGCTGCATGGCAATAAAGGCAAAATATGATCCTAAATCAATTATTTGTGACATACTTACTCCATTCTGCAAAACTAGAAAATATGTAGTGTATTAACCAGCATTATACTAAGATTGCTGAGCATGAGAAAACATTCAGCAGAGAAATCTCAATGCTTTGACACCAAGTATTTCTGGTGTTTCCTGTTGAATTGGACTTAAAATCCATCAGGCTGTGGACAGTAAGAGTTGGATTTTACCGTATGTGTCCTGTTGCCTATTACATGACTCCCATATGGACAGACACGAAAGGGCCTCTCTTCTCAGCATTAGAAAGCCCTGACAACAACACAATCAACAACCAAATGCAGCAACATCCGTAGATCATGGCAGTCAGATCAGGCCTCAAAGCAGAAGCAAAATGAAGATGAAAAACCCCTCCCAAGAAAAAGCTTTTCGCCAAAAATCTCTGTAAAAGGAAGAATGCTATTTCTGCTGAAGTTCAGCAGATACTCTATGTCAGACTAAAAGCGACAAACTTTCCAAAGACCTCTTCCTGAAAACAGTCTGCTAAACATCCCATCTATTTTTTTTGTCGGTTTTTTTTTTAGTGAGAAGCTTTTTCGTGCCAAGTCCAGCAGCATTTGAGTCTCTCGGGTAACCAGCCCTGCAGTAAAGCCACTGAAGTACGAGTCAAACCCTGACTGCCACTCTGGCTTCCCAGCCACACACAACAAAATCCTACCTCCAGCAGTGGCGATAACTACAACAAGGGAACTTGCTGGGAGAGTTGTTGTACCCTGGACATAACCAGCAAACACTGATGACTTTTGACAAGCATGTCCTATGGGAAAACAAACCAGTCCCTTCTCTCTTGAGTAGTTCTTCCTTGCAAACCATTGTGGCTCAGGCTGTAAAATATGAGCTGAATCTTGCCTTTAGAGAGCTTCATACTGGCAAGAATCTGATTTTACTGTGCAATAATGAGGCATTTCCCTTCCATCACTTGTTTCTAGAGCAGCGCTCTGTCCAGACTCCTGCCAGGACTCACTTCACGCCATCACCTCCAGGATTCACAAACATGTCAGCTATCCTGGAGACAGGCTCCCTGCTGTTTATTGACATGGGGAAGCGTGCTAATGAGAGAACAATTCTTGAATGTCTTTACCTTGCCTAGCAGCATTGATACTACCAGAAACAGTATTCTGCTTTTATAGGGCTAAGCTAAATTCAGTGAGACATTTTCCAGGAGGATGATGATGATGATCTTTAAACGAAGTAACAGAAGAATCATAGAATCATAGAATGGCCTAGGCTGGAAGGGACCTTAGAGATCATCTAGTCCAACCTCCCTGTCATGGGCAGGGATGCCACCTCTCGACTAGACCTGGCAACACATGGGGACCGAGCGGGAACTTTGAGTAACTCATAAAAAGAAGCAAAAGGAACTCCGTGAAACTCATGCTCTTTTTGTGAGGTGTGAATTATAACCCCTACATCCAAACCCCTCCCTTTAGGAAAGCTTGTATCACCAGGTCAGATGATGTTGCTGTCTCTTAGTATTTTCAGCTGGGGAGGGCAATGCTTATTGCTGACAAATGGTGTTTACAATTTCGCAATTAAATGTAACTCCATTTAATTTCTCAATTAGAGAGCAAGAAACAGCATGTATTCATGCATTCTGGACTCTCAGCATATTGACACTATTTCCTGTCTGCCTGTAATTGCTCTCAAAGAAGGAGAAATAATGGTCTCTCTCTGAAAAATACAGAGATTCTCCCTGAGGACTGCAGAATTAAAAAGCAATCCAGATCGGAGATCAACCTTTTCATCGTCCGTTTCTAGAACTTCCTGCTTTTCCTGCCAATTCACATCAAAGGCACGTGTGAACCATGCAACATCCAAGACATGCACATGTTTCTAGAGAGTGTGAGAAAATACACTCATCAGCCCACTCCTACATCCAGATTTAGTTGCAGAATTCTGGACTGATCTAGTTATCGGCTCATGGGGTTCTTTAAGCGTTCAGTAGCTAAATTGGCTGTCACAGCAAACAGACCTTTATGTTGCATCGCAACACAGAAACACTAGAAGTCAGCACAAGCAAATAACATTCTAGAGGAAAATAAGAACGGTAAATGACAATAGCTGTGATATTCTTGCCAGCTTCTCCAAACGCATTGAAGTTCTTTAGCATCACTTCAACGCACCACATGTAAACAAAAAGCCAGTTTAAAAACAATCCTTGTAATAAAGTACATGATTTTAACCTTCTACTCAAACCACATGCAATTAAGAAGCTATGTTTAATAGAAAAGTGTTTGTTGGCACATAATTAAGTGTATTTGACAAAAAGTTATTTCCAATGTCACCCAGGGTAATACATCAACAAATACCACAAAACAGTCTCCATGAGAAAAAAAAAGTAATCCATAGGAGGATCTTTTCAAATGCAGGAAATGTTTCCTGGTAACTGAGAGCATGGCACTGGATAATGGGAAGTGTCACTCATGCCCTCTTATCTGATGTTTCACAGTTATCTATTTACACCAAGAAACCATGCAGTGCAATGACCAAGGACAAGCATATAACAAATCAACAGCAACCTTAAATCAAAAAGTAATTATATGGAGGTTAAGGTAAAAAGGGGAAAAGAAAAAAAAAAAAAGAGGTGTTTCAAAATACCATAGCATCATTCATTAACGTCAATGCTTAAGACTTAATTGGAAACTAAACATCTCTCTTCATAAATTACTATGTAGCTATACTACTTGGAAGTAGAAATCCAAACTAGAGCAAGCATAGTATAACCTATGAAGGTAGAGATCTAGTTAAGAACAATAAATGAGCAACAGCCACCTCTGCCCATTCTCTCAAGATGATCCTTCTCCAGGACTGCCAGTCCCTCAATAAAATCCATGTGTTGCGACTCTGAGGACAGCTACCAGATGGTTTTACACAGCCTGAAACTCGGAGTCCTCTGAATCAAGAGCAGTTAGTGACACACCGCTTTGGGAGAGAATGAAATGTATTCATTATTTTGCCATCCTCCCGTGCTGCTGATGTCCAGTAGAGTATGAGTAAATTAATGCTTTCTGATCGTAAACTTCTTACTGCCACGTTATTTTGCTCAAATGCTGAAATCAAAAATAGCACCATTTTTCACAACAAAACTGCATGAGAATTACTATTTATATGAATCGCTACCATTCATTGCAAAATTATTTCTGAGGAATATACCCTACAGACCTGAATGTATATAGTTTTATTTTTAAGAAGAGTAGGAGGATACACTTCTACTGTATATACCTGTGTATAACACAACTTAAGGAAATCCAGATGCAAACTCTCAAATTTGCCATACCAACCTCTTCCAAAGAAAACCTGGGAGCTCACTATGAAGAATACCAATAGATCAGTCAAATTCTGGCTTTAATATTCTCATCCAGTTGGTATGCAAAGTGAAGCAGTAGAAAGTACTGTATTTGGGGCTGTCAGATGAAATGCTAATAATAAAAATTGCCATATCAAATGCAATATCACAGCAAATAAAATCAATAGAGAAGACTGTTTGTATTGGAAATCACTCTGAACGACACTATCAGAAAAGACACACATTGAGTAGAAATACCAGAACTCCCTTAGATTAGAGCTGCTTTAACTGCTCTCACTCAGAACCACTATCCTGCTCTGGAAAGCATATGAATGAACATTCTGGGTTAGGACTGCACATTCTCAACTCCTGCAGACACCAGCATAGAGAATTTTCCACAATAACAGCACATCTAATAAGAGAGAAAAAAGAAGTGCTGGTTAAATACAGTCTGGGTGTGATTTAATGACTAATGCTCATTTTGTAATACTCACCAAGACTGAAAAAACAATTGTTGACACAGCACTGAATAGCTCCATTTCTCTGAAAAGTATTGGTGTCTCCTCGTTCCCCCTCTCTCCATTTGTTTTAAAGTAAAGCACAGATATACATGCTCCTATAACCCTGCCTGTGAACATCCCCTTCCTCAGGTCTTCTGGGGAATGGTTGAGCCCTACAGTGTCGATTAATAGAGGAGAAGCAGCAATTCTGGATGAAAAAGTAATCTGAGTTTATATGATATGTTGTAACTGAAGGGAATGGGAGTATTGATCTTCATATCCATTTAGAGTCATGACATTAAAGAGAGTAAAAGATACAGAAATAAAGGAGCTTATTCAATCAACCGGCAGCTTCAAATTGACCTTTTGCTAAAATCTAATTTTAAAAGTTTTGTTCCAAAAGGAAGAAAGCAAAAAAATACAATCACTAACATCTGCAAATGAGAAATACCCGTCTCTTGATAGTGGTTTGATCATGGCAGGCAACCAAGAACAACAAGTAAGGGCTCCATGGGAAGGCAGCAGTCACAGCAGCAAGGCATGTCCTAAATACTAAACAATTTCTAAAGTCTACTTGCAATATTTTCCTATGTTCTTACTTGAAATGACATTTTTGTGTTTACAGCTTAATTTTTTTTTACTTAAGGCTACTGACTTACATAGCAAAACATAGACATGTTAAATAGGCTTTGTTCAATAGGATTATTTTCTTGTCTTCAGAAGGGATGAAATTTTAAATTAATGTATAAGATTTAGTTTTTTGATGGGGGAAACATGGCCCCACTAAAAATAAGTTTGGCTGACTTGAGTGGGACCACAACCTCCACCTTAAACACTGGGCACTTGAAAATTTATGAATAGCTAACATGTCTGAGCAGCTATAAATTGGAAAACATTGGGAGAGGTTTAAGTTCAGGAATAAACATTTAATTTGGTTTTGATCAGCAACAGAGGGAGGAGGGCTGCACATCAGACATAGCAGCATCAACCCTAAAACAAGAGCGAAGAAACCATAAAGGTCAGTTTAGTTTCGTTTAAAGTGAAAGCTTTAGAGCACCAGTACTTGTTGAAAATAATGGCAAATCTCTCCCAGTGACTAATATTTCAGCCTCGCCAGCACTCAGAATTTAACAACACCGAAATGAGGAAAGAAAATACTGTCACCTTGTCATTCTCAAGTAGACCTATAATCAAAACCCCTGAAGTGGGTTCACGGAGAGCTATCAACCCCACTAAAATGGAAGGCAAGCTCAAGTTCAAAAGAAAAAAAAGTTAAGCTTCAAAATACACTTGATCACTCAAAACACATTTTTGTACGTTTTGTGATCCCACCAAGTAAAATACAAAATGGCACCTTCCATATCTCCAACAACAATCAGTCATTTATTTGGAATTGTCAGTAGTTTATGCTGCTTATTTTCAGGTTTGCCTGCAGCCTTGAAGCCTCACACTGTGATTTTGTCAGGTACCAGGCTTTGCAGGGTCAGGGTGAGTTAACTCTTCTATGTAAAACCAGCTGCTACATTTTACCCTGCAGACAGCTGCATTTCAAAGGCAGGTAAAGCATCTCGAGATTTTACAAAATCTTTGGAATAAGTCAGTCACCAGAAGATTTTCCTAAATACTGTCTGAAGGATTCAAGCATTCTTTTGGTCAAGTATTTATGATGTTACGGCATCAACATGCAGTCACCACAATAAACACAAAATTTCTGATGTTTATAACCAAAGGCATCTTATGAGGGCTAAAAAAAATAAATCCCTCATGTAAAATAAATAGCTTTCCAGTGAAAGCAAAGAGATTTTGAAACTCGCAATGATGCAACTGCATATTGAGGCTCAAACTTTGACTGCTAGCTCATCAAACGCATCACTAAACATAGATCCTGCAAACAGCTATGAAAGATCCTAACATGGAACGTGCAAGCCAGCTCTCTTGAGTTCTTGACCATTACTCTTCCAGAGCTGAAGAGATAGTTAAACATGTGTAGATTTGGAAAGTCTAAGCATTCTATCTACATATTTAATAAAATTGTTACTGTATTTGTTATGGTTCCCAAAATTAATAATTTATTAACAACGAATTTTCCTCATTTTAATTTATTTTAAATGCCTTTGAAAGGAAGGCATTCTCCTCACCTCATTCCCAAAAGTTGGCTTTTTTTTGTTTGCTTTCCTACTTACTCACGTAAGAAGCAGTACTGCGTAGATGCAAATATGGAGAAATAGAGACTGCTCAAAGTAAACTGGTTATAAAACTTCAGTTGATGTTAAAAATTACTATACCTTATTGTATCATATACAAGACAAAAAAGAAAAATTATCAAATGGCAACTGAATAGAGAGATAATTTGTACTTGGCTGATAAAACTAGTAGAAAAAGATAAAGGTTACATATTTCTTTTACTTCAAAGTGCGAGGAGCCCAATTACTTGAACAGGTTACGGGGAATTACAAAAGGTTTCCTAAGTACAAATTTTAAATAAGCACATGTTAAAATTATTGGACAATCAGAACTCCCCTGGGCAGTCACACAACATGTATACAGCCAAAGTGGAAGGATACCAAGAACTTCAGCAGATTTTCTTTCAGAAAAATGAAGTGGGACTTAAAGAGGCAGTGATATGCCTCACATTTAATTTTCTCAAGCTCTCAGGGAAACTGTTTTGACAAGTAAGTGACCAGATAAGTAGAAACTATGGTTTTCCATGAAGATAAGAGAATCTGGGGGGGTTGGGGTGGGGTGTATTATGAATTTCTGAAATATGCTCAAACAGTATCTTCAATCTGAACATGATAAAGCTTTATCATGGTGAGCACGTCACAACTTCATTATAAACATCAATTTGTTTGAAGCTTCAGGCATGGCATTGAAAACATAACATATCCATGCTGTCTGCTTAGTACTGCTGGCTACAGAAATTAGTTAACAAGATAGTGACTTGATCAAAAGAATGCATTTTAATTCCATGGTATTTTACATAATAATGGTATGGCTACCATTTTCCTGAAATAGAGTATGACATTTACAAATTAAATTAATTTTAGTAGCACCTATAAAATGCTGAATACCCAGTACAAAGTGTTAACCTTGGTTTTCAAATGGGTCTTTTACATAATGCAACTTGCTTTATACAATACCTTTATTTCCTGCATTAAATGAGTATAACTGCTTTATGTTAGTGCCTATCCTTCGTGCAGTGTTCCAAGAGGCTCTGCTCAATTTATTTTCAGGGCTGACAAGACTGCACTTGTTAATGATCTCCCATCTAAAGAAAAAAATCGGTATCTTTAGCTAGACTATAAACTTGCTGGCAAGACTTTACTGATCTGGTAGCTATACACCACTTAATAATCCAAACTCCTACTAATCTGGTATGTATGTACCACTTAGGCAGGAGTCCAAGTTCCAATGGACAAAAGCTACAGTAAAACGTCTATTTACCATCACATATTCACAGGTATACCCAACCCTAACATATGAGATAAAGGATGTAATGCAAGAAGCTAACTGCAGCACAGAGAAATTAAAAAGAAAAACAACAAAACCAAACAACATGATAGTGCAAGCCCAGAAGCCACTGTGAAGAGTGTTGTAGAAACAGGAAAGTGTTTTGCTCGGACTTAGCCTCAACATTTCCTACATGCCATAAATTTCATTTTCTAGAGTATAAATTAAAGCTCCTGTAGGGTTACAGAACTAGAAATATCATTATTACTTTTCCTTCACTATTTTGAGATCAGCTATAATAAATTTCAAAATTACATTTAAAAGAGAGCATGGCACTTTAATGTGACTCCTAGAAAAAACTTCGAGTGCTCAAGAACTGGACAAGATAAGCTTTCAGCTCATGTTAGAAGATTCGTATTATTACATTCCTCAAGTCAGAAAAGTATTAAAAACATGACTTGTTTCAGAGATATGATTATAATACTTGTTTAAGTCAGTGATGTTAAGCTTTATGGTAGACACGGCAATAAAGAATGGCTCCATCTTCCCCTCCTTTTTACTCTCTCAAACTACAAGTAGGGATTTTCTTCTATGTTACAAGCTCGGCAGTTTTTCAAAACTTTTTTTTCGTGTGTGAAGCTGTGATTAGAGATCTTGAACAAGTGCTCACAATCATAAATTGGGCAAAGTACTAGAGAATTTAGGACTCTGAAGTAGTCTCTGCACTTTCCAAGAGTCAGGTTTAAGATCAAAACCAGACTGACCACATCAGCAGCAGTTTGCATAAAATAGCTCTTTGCTGCTGTGACTTACTGGCTCGCAGTACTTGGTAGCAAACTCACAGGACCCAGCTAATGGAAGAAGATATGAAAGATACCTATTAAAAGGAGAGGAGAGAGATTATCACTAGAAAAGCGCAGGAGAGAAAGAGGATGGACAAGAGATGAGTTCAATGAGTATAGTGAGAAGTGCGAAGTAAAGAAAGTGCTGCAGTCACTGCTACAAAAGATACTGATCTACAAAACAACAGAACACAAGAAAAGAGATGGAGAAGGGCAAGAATTATTCTAAGGGTCAAGTGTTAGATGTTGGAGTGAGAGTGAGGTTCATATTTACAGTCCAGATGCAAGAGGCATCTTCGGGCAGCACACAGGAGTAAGAAGGTAGTTGCACAGGTCCCGGCATTTTGAGCAAAGGACTGCGTGATGTCTGTACAGGGCTTTACAGAGGTTATGCACAAGTTAAAAAAAAAAATAAAAAAAAAAGCAGGATGACAGATGCTCCGAGGTGGAATGTTTCTGTAAAGCTTTTTCAGTGGCAGAGTTTATAGCTATTACCACAACACATGGCTTTTTTGTAATTTTCCATCTGAAAGGAGGCAAAAAAAAAATAACATAAAAACCCCTCTCCACTGGACAAGTGAGTCAAGTACAAAAATACTCCCAAGTAAATGACAGCTTTTTAGTTCATCTTTACGTCTAACAATGACAGCTGTTTGCATGACTCAGACAGATGATTCAACTGGTGTTGTCTTCTCAGCTCACTCTAGAAAGGAGGGAAGGAGAGGAGCAGTTTATTTTTAAGCATGCCTTGCTAACAACATTTTGATGAGAAACCCTTTAAGGTGCTTTCTTTCCTTGAGAGCTAGAGATTGAAAGTCACCTTCAGAGACAAATAAGAGTAGATGGCTTCCAGGGAATCTGGAGACAAAGCAGGAAGCCTTACAGAACAGAAAGAACGTACTTTCAAAACACGGCTCGAGATCATAGGTGCCCAGTCTTAAGCAAAGGCCAAGGGGGCTGCAGATACCCACAGTTTTGATAGTTCTGAAGCAGCATTATCTGGTGGCTTCTTAACTACCAGAGAATCTAGACCCTCAGCAGACTCTCTGTTCTTCCTCCCCAGTAGCTATAACAGCTTTAAAGGCTGTTCAAATTAGTCAAGAGACCAGCTGGGCAGGTGGACAATTCAAGGAGATGCTTTCTCGCATTAAGAGCTTTCAAAGATTTCATCTATTCTCTTTTGATTCAAAATGAATGATTCCCAAAACATTTTCAACAAAAAATACTACAGATTTTACACTGAGAATAAACAGTAAAACCTACCTGAGTGGGCTTACATTTAGGCTTAAAACTCTGCATCTTAGGCAATGGTTTGAATTAATCGCCAATAAGTGTGGAAAAATTTTCATGCAAACAATCTGTAGTTTTAATCTGGGGTGTTTGCTTGTTTGTTTTAATCTCAGAGGATTTTCTATTCTCAGAAGGTCACTAATAGAGATTTCATCACCATCAGAACATCCAAAATACTCAAAAATGCCAATGGATCCTTTTCACGAAGGTCTTGAGCCCATAAGGATCCCTCTCCCAGAGCAGCCATCCTACTCAACGGAGACAAGTAGAAAGCTCTCCTGGGACAGAATTATCAGAAGTACCAAATATTTTAGTAGTCTAGACTACTTACAAGTGGTCACACCTAGGCTAAGTATCATCGTTCTCTCAGGCACCTCCCTAGGAGCCAATTGTACGGGGTAAAAGCAGCATCAGTTGGATATCAGCACTGGCTGGTAGACTGCTATTTCATTTGTTAAGTGGGGCTGACCATTACTTTTAGTCCGGCATCCTCTTATCGTTTTTATCATCCTAATCACAGTGATAGCTCCCACTGCCCCACTTTTGTGAATTTACTATGAATTTTTGAAGCATGATCTAAGGTCTACCTCTGGAAAACAGCCTTTTCCTTATATTCAATAGAGTACTGACAAGACTTTAGAGATTAAAAAAACCCATGCATTTTGCTTTACTTTTCAGAAAGTGAAAGCCGGAAAGAAAAATAAAACCATTTGTAGAACACAAATGATGAGGATGAAATGAAGGAGGAGGTATTTCTGCAGCACTCCAGCTTTTCCTACTTGCATACTGCGTGCACGTGAAAGCAAAAGACAATAGAAGTGCCCTTAACTAAGCGCAGAATTGAAATCAGTGCCAGATTTACAAGGCATGATGAACTGGAAGATATGGATAGAAGGCTGAGTGGTTGCTGTGGTCTATGAAGGAACACAAAGGAAGTCGCTACCCATCTCCCACCTGTATGGTCTCTGTGTACAGGCGCAATAAGAAGGGTCTGTAGCGCTCAGAAAAGGTGAGCAGGCAATGGCCTGGCACTGCTGCTGAGGTATGCACGGGAGCTGGGAGGATAAAGAGCTGTATGATCACAGCAGGGCGCAAATGTCCCATGGTTTGAGCTGCATTCTTGCGGGAAAGCTCAGGTAGGCAGCCGTTCCTCCAAATCAGGAATCCACTGTATCAACAGCGACCTGGAACAAAAGCAAGGAACAACTTGCCTTTTCTTTCTTTCCCCCCGAAACAAACACTCCATAGGCTGCAAATGAAAATTTGCTGTAAGCAATTCCTTTTTATTTTCCTTCCTGTCACTCCCCCATATTGTCAACAATAAACTGTTTACTCCTTGTCGTTGGATTTCATGTGGTTTTCTACAGCACCATACGAAGCACATTTTTCATTTTCTAGTGCTGCGCAGAGTAACTTAATGATCCTTTTGAAAAGAACAAGTCAGATCTCCAACTCTCTGTGCTTCCTTGAGGAATCTTCCTCATGCTTTCTCAAAATATCCGCAGCCAGTCAGTAAACAGTTCCAAGCACTACTCTGCCAGTGGTACTGGGAGAGTGGGTTAGGTCGCCTTAATTTCTTCCTCATTTTTTTTGCACAGTCACTTTAGTGCAAGCTGCAGAACCGTTCCTTTCAGGTTAGACTACAACTCAGCAGGCAGCACTAAGCCCTGTCATTACAGGGAATGCTTTAATATTCTTCAGCCTTTCAAGGCAGTTGAAGTTGCAAGCAGCGACTTCAGATCCTGGGTGATAAATCATTCTGTCTTGCTATTTCATACTTTCAGCAATTAAGAAGTATCTTCCAAAGCCAGGAACATGCAACTAAACTGATGTGGTGTTCAGGAACCACTATGAGAAAAGGCATCTTAAAGACTGACTGACTTAGCTTCAAAAATCAGGAAGGGAGTGGGACTCTTCTGGGCAAAATTCCTACAACTCATGAACCTGTTGGCTCAAGTGGTTGTAATAAGCTACATAATTTCTGAAAACTCCAGGAAGTGTTTCTGACTAAAGTTTGAAACAGCTCAGGCTAAATTCTGTTATGGGGCAACTGAATTTATCTTGCTTTTCTAGCTCTTGTAGCTGAGAATACTAAGATGACTAGAATGCTATTACCCAAGAACATTATGGCAATGACTGTTTTGATAATCTTTATATCAAAAATATTTCAGCTAACTTAGAAAGGGCCATATTCCTGAACCTAAACTATTTTAATAAGGTCTACAAGAGGAAAGGGAATGTATACAGGGCCCAGGAAAAGTCAAACTCAGTGCACATGTGTCACAGAGGCATGCATAAAATAGACTCTGCAGCTACTCAAAAATTAAGATTTATTTCAACCATAAAACTACCCAGCACTCTGCCAGTATAATACAAGTGCAGATGCTAGTTGGGAATATGTTACTACACAACTTGATTCAGGAATTCATGAATACTCCTTCCAGAAAGATGATCCAAAATGTGTACGCTCTCACACATAAAAGTGGAAAGACTCTCTTAAAGAGTGCCCAGAAAAAGGGAATCACTCACCTGCAGGGGGCAAGGGCTCACTCAAGGATATCCATAAGTATCCGCTCACCAGCGAGGTGAAGACTCTTAATCCTGGGTGGCATCCTGATGCAAGGGGAGAGTCCCCAACTGCTCCAATCGCCCCTGCGGTGCCAGCCCCGTTTATACCCAAGTCCAGCCTGGCCTTTTATCATTTTTAATTAGCCAGGGAGCCAGTGCACAACAGGCAAGGTAAGCACTCCAAGCAAAGTCATCAGGTTTTAACCGCCGTCCTTCTTAGGTCTTTGGTCTGAAGTTTGTTTCTAGTCTGAGCAAAACGCTCTAAGAAGCAGCATACTGAGAGGGCACATAGATTGTCAACTAAAGACCCCATACTGACCTGGATGTTTTAGTTCTACTACTGACCACGTCAACTGGTAACAAAGAATAATTATTTGTATTATAAAATTTGTATTGGTCAGCAGCCCTTGCAAAGATGACAGTCCCCAGTGAGTTGGCTTCTGCATGATCAAACATGTAGAAGTGTTTCCAGCCCTAGAAGTTTACGATCCAAATACATTTAAGATTTTTTTTTCAAAAAGAAATAAAAAAAATATCTGTCAGTTGAACTGAATAAGCACAAACAATTCATTCAATCTTGTCAATGAAGAAACTCGCGCAGTTGGAAACTTCAATTTTCATCCTGGGAAAAAATTTTGAGTCAGTTTTACATGAAAAGTGGAAATTAGAAAGATGTCTCAGCAAACACAAAACTGCATGTTTATTCTGTGAATTATTTATAGTGTAGAGATACAGGGAGTTTTCTACAAAAACAAGAAAGCAGAGTTCACAACGTACTCAAATTTATAGTTCAGCATATGCACAAAAATAGTGGCTATCAAAGATCATTTCACTGGCTATTACAGATACTGTCCAAAATATTCCACACAGAGAGAGAATGGCACCACTGCTTTCACAGAAATATTTTATGTCTGTATCCATAGAGTCTGCGGGGAGAAAGAGTGATATAAAATAGTTTCACAGACTAAGAGAATACCCAATTCACTGTGACTTGAGGGTAAATACAGGTCATCTCACAGAGATAAACATCTCAGCATGGGGTCATTTATCTTTTTTAAAAAAAAGGAAAAAAGAAGAAAGAAAATGTGGTCTTGACTAGATTGGATGGTTGCAATAATCCATCCAGCTCCTTTGGGCTAGAGAATACCACATTTTTACTTTATTGATGAAAACCATATTTAGAGTATTTTTCTCTTTAGCAACCTTGTGTTCTCCTCCTTGCTCCTGCCTCTCTTTAAAATAAAATATTTTTAAGTTTTAATTTGGAGAATGGAATCACGCAACCAATCAATCAGCCTTTACATCTGAGATCTCATCATTCTGAACGCTACCTCATCCGAATCTCACTGATTGTGCCTGCAGGGCTACTACTGCTTTCTAAAAAGATTACATGGACCAAAAGAAACCACTTTGTTTTGCCCTCTGGCTTTCTATATGAAACAAGTGTCATGGTGAAATGCCAACAAAATCCTCTCATGTTTTCTAGCTTTGAAAAATTGCAGCACAATGCTAATGTTGGAAGTCCACAAGTAAAAAATATATAGGGTTTCTTTGATTTTTTTTGTTTGTTCGGGTTTTTTTAATAAGCTGCAGTACAACACTTAACAAATTTTCAGCAGAGAACAGAATTGTTTCCTTCTGTGCAGAAAAAAGGACGGGGAAAGGAGAAATCTTATGGACACTGTGTTTTATTTGCCTTATGCACGAGCACATGCACAACAGGTTTCAGCTATGCAGGACAATAAAGGTTGAAATCCATCCTTGTGCAGCACGAGACACTAGCATGAAGGACATGTTTTGAAAGCTTAGGTGTTTTCTGTGCTTTATCTATGTCCCACACACTGAATTATACTATTATAAATTCTTTTCCTACTTTACCCTTGCACCACTGTCTTAGAGCATGATCCAAGGGAACGGAGGTTTGAAACTGCTTCCCAAATAAGCTTACAGCAGCTCGTGATCACTCGGTGGATGCTCCGCTTTAAACCAAGCTTTTGCCATCTGTTCCTCTGCTAATTATGAATGTTACAGATACCCGCAACTACATTGCAAAGGGAAAAAGTGATTAAAGCACATATATTCTTTCTACAATGCATCTTTGTTGTTTATCTCAAATTAAAAGCAATACCACCCACCACCCAACACACAGTCACACAGCAGGAAGACCACATAAGGGCAGATGTTTAGAACTTCTCTCGTCTGGCAATAAGCCAGCGGTGACTGCTTGGAGTCCAAATCATGTTGAGGATACTCAGCAAGACAATCTTTACAACTGTGCCCGGAATCATACAGATTTCTTCAGTGGGGTTTACTGGTAGCTTTGCTCACAAGAACACTTGCTGCCCAGGTCAGGGCAGAACATTGATCAGCAGCTAATTAGCTTCCAGTTGTATATTCTCTATCCCCCTTCCTGCTCTCTTCTCCCTAACACCACCATCAACCTACTAGTTTGGAATCCTCTCTAATGAAGCAGAATATGTTTTTCTGTATCTACCTCCTTCCCATTCTGTCTGTGTTTATAAATTAATTACCTAGGTACACACGGACACACATCATGTTCTTCATTTCCTCTCTCTGTTTTCCATGTCCTCTCTGGGCTTTAAAAAAGATTATTCCAACCATGATTTCTCTCCTAACAGAGCATGTCTCCACCTCTGCCATGACTCCTCTGGCTGGATCCACAGAATTATCCAGCATTCCTTTGCCTGTGACACAGATCATATGTTTTGAGGATTTTTGTTGTTTGAGGGGTTTTTTTGTTTTTTTTTGTTGTTGTTTGGGGGGTTTGGTTTTGTCTTCATTTGCTTGCACGTATAGTTTCTAAGGAATAACTGAGGAAAAACACATTTATTCCAACCTTACAGTTCCAGTAAATCCTAATTTCAGGAAGCTTCAGCTTTAAAATCAGACATGTCCTAAGGCTCCAGCTTAGTATCTTATTTTATATCTACATATCTCCTTACTGAGTTTAAATTTTATAGATTATCTTGCATCATTTTGGATGGAACACATCCCTGATATATCAGTAATGGTTTTGCAATGATGGAGGTAGATTTCTGATTGCTTCCTGTTTGCAGGTTCTCTCGTTGCTGGTGAAAACTACGGTCGTACTGAGCACATGCACATCTCTCTTTATTTGTACACTGCCCTGCTGGAATAGAATGTTGCTCATTCCTGATTATACAGGGCCCTATCCTGCCATTAAACCATGGGTGAGTATCTCCACGGAAACTAATGCTAAGGTTCTGTGGTTATTTATAAAAATACTGACCACAGAATATGGCCCATAAGAAGTTGTTTGGATTTTTTTTTCCTGTTTACATATAGAGATGGGACTGTTCGTGATGGCAGATGTTGCTTTAGAAATATAAGTTTCAATATACTTTAAAATGGTTCTAAAGTTGTTCTTTTCTCTTTTACAAGGCATTGCACCTGGATAGAAAAAGCTTACAACCTCTAACAGCAGTATCTCTTGGGGAAAAAGATTACCTTTCATCTCAGGTTATAAGAAGTTCATTATAAGCCACTAAATCTTTGCTTTGTCAATCATTTTAACATTTAGTAAGATAAGACATATGCATAAGACGCTTCATGAGAAGAGCCAAAGGCTTTACAGAAAGAAAAGGAGATTAGATATAAAAATAGACATTTGTGTCACATAGGACCATCATTTCAGTCCATCTTGCCTCATATCCCAATGAAAATATACCATTAAGTGTCTTGCTATATCCAACTTAACTTTGTTATATAAGCATGAAAAGACTAATAAATATGTGGCCACTGATCTGAATTACTATATACTTCCTTATGAACAACTTTATCTGGTTTACCAGTTTCCTTCATCCTGCAGAACTGGAGTTGTGTGAGTAACTGACACTTGTGCAGTATTTTTCCAGCTTATATTTATTCTAATTAAATGCAATGCAATTTTGTTTTGGATGCTGTTGTCCTGAGTAAACTATAACGTAGAGATTCATGGCAGTATGTAAGCAATATGGCTTAAAATGCTGTATTTAAAACACTAATTATCCTGTTCCTATAGATATCTTTATGGAATGCAGCACTCTGGTGTTCTTTTATGTGAAACTATTTCTTTTTTAGCCACATGAAACAAGTTTTAAAAAGATCCTGAGTCACCAGTTTCACCAGATGTAGTTTAACATTAAAATAAAACAAGCTATGTGAAATCTGTTTTGCTTAATATCTCTGCTTTAACAGGAAATACCTAGTCTCCCTTTAACACAGTATCAAACTAATGGTGTACATACCTAGCATTAAATACATAAATGAATAAATAAGTAACATCTAGCTAGCATCAAAAGATTGCTTACCTTGGCTTCACTTAGGAAAAAAATGAACAAAATTTACCTCTCATATACCTTGAGTGAAGCTTATGTTATCAAGCAAGAAATGAATTTGACCCGATAAACGCTGCTGTCAGCCACCAGCACATATATCCACAGGAAGAACAGAGACCTGTTAAGCTTTGTCTTTCTGTATTCCAGCACAGTACACGGCTCAGTAGAAGAGCACTGTCCTGGGACTTACACGACATAATTTTTGTTGTTAGATCTGGCATTAGCTTGATGGATAACTCTGAACTAGCTTTATCCTCTGCTTCCACATCTATCGAATCTAGATGCGCACCTCCGTGTCCCTAACCACATCAGAAAAGCGCTTCAGGACGTAGCAAAGAAAGCCACAAAAACCTCAGCTGCTCTTGAACGAGGCAGAGGAGCCTTCGCCAGTTCTGCGCAGCCTGAGGTGACAATATACAACCACTACAGGACAATGCTGAAATAAACTTCTGAATAGCAAAAGGCACTTAGGGAAGGAAGGGCAAAGACAGATCTCCAAGCTTAAAAGCACCTAAAAGCTATTCACAGAATATGGTGTGAAATTTCAACTGAAATTGTATACACACTTGATTAGGCAGTTTCAAAATGACCTGCATAGATAGACAAGAATCGCTACCTCTACCAATCCCAGCCTTCGTCAGAATTAGCTGTAAACCACGGTAGACTGAAACCTTTATTTTTGTCCAGAAAACAACCTGAATATAGTTACTCTAACAGTAAGTTTTAATAAAGTTATTTTTCTATCTGCCCAGGAGACAGCAATCAGTGAAGTGGATTTATGACAAGTTCATTAAGAGGACAGCTAGGATCACAGAATTAATTGATGCCCCCTTGTACCTACTTAATGAGAATGATTTTCTGTTACCCTGGATTACAAACCAAGCTGCAGAAGTGACAGATAAAGACCAATCTCCTCCCTGCCAAAACCTCTATTCAAATTGCTTAGCAATTTATCTGTAAACTGAATTTTGAGTCCTATCTGAGCCTTGAAACTCATTAGACGTTAGATGTCTGGTCCAAATGTGTAATTCAGTTTTAGGTGCTAACCTGCAGTAGTAAATCTACCAGCGATAACTGCCGGAGTGAGCGACCTGGTGACAGACTGCTTACCTGGAGTGAAGACTTGCTAACGTGGCACCAACAAGGCGCTGTGCAAAGCTGAAACAGAATGAACTGCTCCAAGTACAGAAATTCACCCTGGAGGCAGCGTTACCTTAACTTTGCTCTGTTTCACCTGCACTTTCTGGTTTTGACTGGAATCTATAAAATGTGTACTTTGTAGACTGTAGATGTTTGATCTTCAGATAGGTTGATTCTTGCAGGGACATTGAGGAAGCTTCTTCTATTTATGCTGGCCAGACACCTGATCTTTCAGCCTTTTCCACTTACACAGTGTCCTCCAAAAGTCAAAAAGAACTGTTTAATACAACTGGTGCTTCATGTACACTTGTTCTTTGTCTAAGAGAACAGGAAGATGAGGAATACGAGAATCAAACTCTGGCCTCACTAAAGTCTTTGAGAATTTAGTCATCGGCTCCAACATAACCAAGACGTCATTACAGCTTCTTTGGATTAATCTCATTTTTGGTTACACAAGGAAAGAAATAATCAAACAGTCCTTGAATAAAGAGCTGTTATCTAAAAGAAAAGAGTTTTTCATGCCCCAGATGTAATATTTGTCGTCCATTTCCTTCACGAAGTGCTGCCTCTTGTAAAAGCAGCTCAGCTGCCCCACCACAGATGCAGTCTCCCACTTCATCGCCCCCAAATGCACAGATGTTACAGATGCGCTGACTGAAATTACCTGTTTCTAGCCTCCTGGTTAAAACCATAAACACAGAGCAAACAGTTAAAATACCCGAGACAAAAAAAGACAGTAATCCCCCTGATGTTCAAAACACAGTGTCATAACTAAGCTTTAACTTTCGGCACTCGAGAATAATGAGCCTGATTTTCTTAACTCTAATCCTAGACAATTTACCTGAAATAAAACTAGTATTATTTACCTGTGGATATTTGAGCCTGATAACTGTTGTTACACTAACAGACATCAGAACTCAGCCTCCTATGACTACTGTCAATCCACACATTTTATATCACACTGACACGGTTTGACATGACACATGGCCCATTTGGGTGGAGTGTTTTTCCTCCTCTTTTATTTTTTTTCTTGTACAAGAGTGAGTTTTGATACATAAACAAAATCTATCCCATAACTGTGGACCAGGTTTTGAGTTGCTGGGGTTTTTTTTTTATTTTGTAATAAAGTGAGCCCCCATGGAAAAGAAATCATACAAAATTGGGGGAAATCCAAGTAGAATCCAAGAATGGTTACCCTAAAAACCTCTAAGATATTACTGAGAACTTCTGATCTACAGAATTCTATAGCCGAGATATGATTTGTGACTGAAGTCTACAAAACATTTTTGTAAATGAGGAAACTATTTAAGGTATAATTTGAAACATATAATACAGAAACTAACACAAGTTTTCCACTGACCTATTTAGTTTTCAAGTCTCAGGTAACTCCTAGGGAAGCTGGATAAGTGTCAATTAATTACAAAAAGCTGGTTCTCTGTACCTTCCAAGTTAATTATTCTGACATAAATGCCATTATGTTTCCCCTTGCCCACTGCAGAAGGGAAGTGTCAAGTTTGAGAAGGGCATTTTCAGTAAGGATATCTCTTCTAAGAAGCTAATTATGAATTACATTTGCACAGATTCAGTCTCATGTTTTGCTATTCTTTTAAACTTCATGTAGCTTTGGCAAGTACATCTCAGCTGTACTTTTCAGAGTGTCTGAGTAGACTTAAAAAAAATAAATTTTAAAAAAAAAAATCATATTTCAACTCTGTTGTACTTCAGTCCAGATCCACTGGAATTCATACATGCAATCTTTACCTCCAATTAAACCTCAAGGCGGGCTTGGAATGATAATTTCCTGGGAAGCAAGCCTGAAGTGCCTGTGTCTCATCACATAAGATTTACATGAATAAAGCTGTGTCACCGATAATCCACTTATTTATCTTAACTTCATGCAAGGCAGCTTTTGCTGTTCCTCTCTCAAAAAACATTCTGAAGCATATCCACTCTTACACAATTACCTTTGTGTGATTAACGCAGTATATTATTTTAAAACAGGCTTTTTTCCCATATGATGCTGGAAGGTCTCTGGCTCACCAACTCCATTAAAATTTGTCCTTCTTGAATTCCACCGAAGTGCTCACCATATTCCTAATTAAGTATTCTCTTCTATACATTGTACAATTTTATTTCTTCAACAGAATCAGAAATCTTTCATTTTATGCATTCCTACAATATATTTGCTGTCCTCAGAGTAGCATTACTCTCGTTACTTAGAATAACTCTGCAAATCAATAAAAGTACACAGGTTTTCCTTCTCATCTATTTCAAGCTGAGCTGCTAGGACCCAGAATAAATTCGTGTTAGCTCTCAATTCCATGACCTTCTACTTTGTACTTTTAAATTTCATTTCATTTCTATTACTCGAGTTCCCAAGGTCTTGCAATTCTGCCTGCTTGGTATTCCAACCCTTCTCAGTAGTGGTCATGATTTCCAGCTCTGTGCTATAAAATTTCGCTACCACACTTGTAATTTCGGGCTAAACAAATCAGAGAGAGGTAAGGGCAACAAGGGGAAAAGGAGTGAAAAAGTGCAAAGGGCCAGCCCGAAGTCCAACAATCCATCAGCGCCGAAGCCAGCACAATCCCAGTTCCTAGCCCTGCGTCTGCTTTAACACCCAACTCTGCACTTCTGATCGGGTGTGAGGAGGAATGCAGAGGCTCAGAAAGGTCATGTATATGAATAACTGACAAAACTGGCTCTTCAGTGGATTCTATCAAGGAATAGTAGTCTGTGGCCAACTTGGGAAAACTAATAGCTAATCTAATCTGCTTATATGTAACTGTTCATGCTACTGATAGTTTTATGTAAGTATTTATCCACAGTAAGCCCAAGAAATGCACACACACAGATGATGACATTTCATGCCTTGCTTCTTAGGCATGTACAGTCTCAAAGCATCTCCAGGCATAAAGTGCATCGGAGTTGTAACGTGATAGCCTGAACTGAAACTCTGTAAGCAATAAAATTTAGAGAAACAGCTTAGTTAATGCTCAGAACGTGGTCTAGCAGCTTGCCATGCATAAACATGCACTGAAACCAGAGTTCATGCCAAGATTCTTAGCTTTCAAGTTCATACAGATTCCTCACATGGTCTACACTAGATCTTCTAAGGATCTACACTAGATCCTCTAAGTTAATTTTCTTCCTTTTTGCAGTTTAATCCATAGCTAGTTGAACTTATTACCTTTTTATATATAGGCATTAATAATGTAATAGACATAACTCCAAGTAGAAGTAATAAAATTAGTCTGTTCATATAATTTTGATTAAATACAGGTCTAACACTAAGAGGACATTCATTCTGTGTCTGCTGTGCCAAGTCTCTGTGAACACAATGAGATGTCGCAGTCTGACCTATTACAATAACGTCTATGGCTATTCACATAATAAATGGTTTCCAAGACTCATAAGAATTCATTTCACATTCAAGTGCTGAATTCGTCCTCAAGTTCCTTTTAAGCGAAAGGATCTCCTCTCAACAGATTTGATCAAAAGATCAAGGCCTTAACATTTGTTTTCATAATATCAAAAGTCTAATTTGACTCTCATATCCCTGATGTCTGTTTTTCCAAGCCTCAAATTTGTACAAAGAAATAGCTGTGGTTCCTTCCTCTAGACTCCAGCTTGCTTACCTTTTTCTTTCTCTGGTAACAATTATATTGATTGAGGGTTGTTGTTGTTTTTCAGATACCTACTAAACTAGACCTAGTCAGTTACTTCTGTATCAAGCCACATTCAATATACTGATTAAGTGTATAATAAATTCCATGTTATCCCAGATCCTGAGCTCTGTCCTTTCTGTTTTACAGCTTACAACACACGGTCGTGAGGAAGAAAAACACTATTATCCCCACCTATGAAATGAGACTTAAGACAGAGCTAAGATTTTTGTGACTGGTCACACAGAAAGCCTACGGCAGACAAGGAAAAAGGAGTGGAAGACAGACAGGAATATCAAGTTTGGATTTTAATGAAAGCTTATTAATATAACAGACCATTACCGATACTGGACAGTTGGACAGTATTCAAGATTTTCAAGAGCATGTGCTTCACAACATATCAGCCATATTGCTCTTGCTCTTCATTTACAGGGTCTGCTCGCTTATAAAAATTAAGCGCTTCAATGTTCTACAAATTGTGTTCAAATCATGTGAAAAGATTGTATTGTAAAGTATTGTTTTAACCAGATCCCTTGAGGCCTTTTGAAAATGTTGACAAGTCATCATTTCGCACTATTAAATTCAGTCAGACTTAAAAATTTAGTCTGATTATGTGGATGTAATGACTTCAAATGAGGTGTACTTCTGTGCTCTCTTTTCACAGAAGAGTAATGAGTGCTGGGCCATTAAGTGCAACTACCATGCTGTCTTTGCCCAAAAGAAATATGGGTCATACTAAAAAAAAAGATCAATAGCTGTCTTCTCAAATCAGGCCATATTAGACCATAGCTCAATAAGGCTGACCAACCAATTGATTTTGAAAAGAAAAACTGGGAAAGTTGAGAGAAGCCCAATTTAAAATTTTGTATTCGATTATATATCATCTGTAAAAAAAACCTCCCAGCACTGCAACATGATAACAGATCTATATGCACATGTATGCACAGATGTTTGTGCATGTACAGAGTTTAAAAAGGCCACACCCAAACCAATCAAATGTTAGTTCCACATGTGCAGTGTTTCTCCTACTGTGCATAAGGACACAGTTATGTAAATATTTGTGCAAATTTATTTATATAACATGATATAAAGTTCAGAAAGCTACTCGAGGTAATTACAATAATCATTGCAACCTTGCTGCTGATGATTTACAGGGTATAAACTAGGCCTTCTGCTCTGTAACAGCTGTAATGTCAGACCCAAGAAGGTTTTAACTTCACTTCCATACTCCAGCCTCCTGTGTGAAGCCCACATGTAGAACCTCATCTAGTCACGGCGTATATATAGGTACAGGTTGGGAAAGAAGATAGGAAAATATTTTCCTTATAATTCAACGATTATGAATGAAATGCTAGTCTAGCCCATACACAGCAGTTAACAGTGTTATGCTGCATCTCACCAGGCAGTCTTTTAACAACTGTATTAACAATTTACCCCCTACAACACAGCCATGAAGCACGGACCACATTTCCTCTAACAACAACTCTACATGCAAGAAGCGTGCTGTCTCTACTGTACCTCCTACATTAACAGCAACTCTACCTATGTATGTCTTTCACACAAACTCTCACAGAAGATTATGATGCAGTAAATCACCGTGGTTGAAGACAAGTTATTAAGAGCTCAATTACATATGCAAGCTTTTATATGTTTCCCTTTTGGAAAATGCTCAGCAGGAGATGATTAGTACTCTCTGTTAATTTGCCCTATAAAAAGGTTTCATGGGTACTCATATGCATTCACAATGTTATAGTAACATGCAAGTTCTGAAGTAATTAAATAGAACCATTAAGATAGCTGGGTAGAAATATACCTAAACATTACATGAACTTTATACTATTTGCTTTTGCTTGGCAAAACAAAGAAAGTCTAAAAAAGCACTTTCAGTTGTAAAACCTTAAAACATGAAAGAGGTAATCTTCATGAACATCTTCCAAGTTCTGAAGTAATTAAATAGAACCATTAAGATAGCTGGGTAGAAATATACCTAAACATTACATGAACTTTATACTATTTGCTTTTGCTTGGCAAAACAAAGAAAGTCTAAAAAAGCAGTTGTAAAACCTTAAAACATGATAGAGTTAATCTTCATGAACATCTTCCACAGGAAGAAGAATAATTTCTTTGACAATTGCAAGTGTGATTGGAAAAAGAGGACAAGAAGAGAAGTTGCAAGGACCCCAGGTTAAGAAACAAAAATGAAACAAAAAACCCACAACAATAAAAATATAAAACCAAAACAACTGCATGAAATTAAATAAAAACTTTAAACTCAATAAGTGTAATGAATACAAAGCCTCGATTTGGAGACTGCTTAAAGATGTCCCTTGCTATACACCTGTCCCTAGCTAAAAGCATTTTCAGATTAATTTGTCAGTCCCTCATTCAATTTATCATTTTCAAATGCTGGCAAATTCTCACATCAAGCTAGATGTAGAAATTAACAAGTGAAATCCTTAACCTGCATTCCTCAGGAGACTAAACCAGATATTAAGAAAGATTCCCTTGGAGCCTTAAAAAAAAAAAAATGAATCCATATTAACTGTAGAATCCCCTTAAGAAAATTGTAGTGACTGTACAAGCAGGTTTTTTTCCAGACACCTACTGTAGGAGAACTTCAGCTTCCCCGTAGGTGGACGTCATCACAGTGACTATACACAAATAAATATTCTGACATTGTTGATACCATTGTTAGGGCCACACTTGGTTAAACTGAGATTCAGAGCAGCACGATTTCTCAGACACAGGGATGACCAAAGCTACAGCAGAAAATAAGAGAGAATAAGGTCGGCAGAGACAGGAGACATTCAGTGACATACTTTGACTTCCTCTTTGCAAAGAAAGATACAATGTCAAGACCATGGAGATAAACAATGCATGAAAGTTTAACTTGTTGATAAAACATCAGCGTTTCCTAAACAAAAACACAAATTCTTACAGAATGGTGGTAGCAGAACTGCCAGCCAGCTCTATGCTTCCCTTTCCTAGAGTCATACTGCAGCCACAGCGAACAAATCCCACGCAGTAAAGCACTTTTAACCTCAACGTGTTCATGATCAACACCAACAGGGTTTCCCTTACCCAGCCCTGGGCAGAGTGAAGCAAGGTTTTTCTGCGTGTGCTCCAGGAAAGCTTTTTCAGCGTACAGATGACAGAAGCAAGAAGAGCTCTGTAAATACTGCGTTTATCATAAATGTCGCATTTCCCTTTCTACTGTCATTGACTCAATACATGCAACTGTATTCAAATTAGGGGAATTCAAGAATTAATTTGAAGCTTGAAGTGATTTGTTTTGTACAGACACATGTCATAACACATCTTGAAGTTACCCATTTTCCAGACTGAAGAAAACCCTTAGTCGAAGCATTGTTTCCTCCAACCCTATACTAGCATCGAACACCTCCATGAGTAGAATTGACAATAAAATGTTTTCCACAAAATCCGCAGGCAAAAAAATGCTTCGCTGCTTACCACCTTGTGGCTCAAACTGGTAAATATTCCCTTCTCGCATACACACACACGTTGTTTCATCATATTGCAGTTAACCAGCCTCGCAAGCAGCAGGCACAGAAACTTTGCTCAAAGTTTCTCCCCAAAGGAAAATTGAAGACCATTCGCTTTCTGCAAAAGGGACACCGAGCCCAAGCTGCCCCAACCGATGGGGTAACCTAGAACGCCAGGACTGTCTGGCCAGCTTCCAAACAGCTCTGAACAACCTTCCTGCAAGCAGCCACCTGCAAGCTGCATCTCTCTCTTCTACCCACAGCTTCTAAGAGCCAGCAGCCACCCATTGAAAGGATGGGTCAAACGGAACGGGCACGAAGTAGGCGGTAAAAGAAGAAGTACTTACATCCCTGAATTTGTTCCAGTACTTGTCCTTATCGTACTGCGAAATGGTGCTCAGCCATTTGTCGTTGTCCAGGAAATTGCCATGACTGCTGCTGCCCGTGATGACTTCAGGGTGCCGGCTCTCCACTTGCAGGAAGCACCAGGCGGCGATGACCAGCACCCCCGACATCTGCAAGGAGAGGAGAGAGGAGCCGGGAGGAACGGCGAGGCGGCGGCCAAGG
>NW_009693914.1:33836-160983 GCF_000703405.1 Apaloderma vittatum | reverse complement strand
TAATTTCCTATTATAATATTCTATTATAATATGGAATACATAACTTATTCTATTATAATAACAAAAAGACAAGTAGTATAAATGGAGATGTGAGAGCACAGAGTTTTTGCAAGATTGCTGATCAGAGCTACTGGAGCAGAGCGGTGTAAATGCACACAGCAGTGAAAGAATCAGCAGGTCAATGTTTGGAAAAAGCTTCTGCTTTTGAGTGGGAAATCTTAGCTTATGTGTTATGATACTGTGAGATGTTTTAATGGCTGAAGGAATAATATTGGGCTATGCAGCACTGTGGTTATTTGGGAGATCGCGGTGCTCATACTGTCATTTTGACAGATGGAGAGTATCAGGTTCGTAATTATGGGAAATCAATTAACTGTTTAGCCAGGTGTCTTTCTTATTGGGTGAGCTTTACTCTATTGCTAAATAACCCTTCCTTCACCATAACTACATGAAGAGTTTCACTTCTGCCAGACATGGTTTTAAGGTTGAGCTAACTGAGTCATGCCTGTGTGTCTTACATAAATGCTCAGCTATGTCCTGGTTCCCGTCCAGTTTCTGGGGACCGAGGCACCAGCTTAGAGTGAGATCTCAGCCCACTCCCTGAATGACCTGGGGGCATGATGATGCATATAGGCGTGATTCTAACTCTTGGTTTTAAAATAATGTGGCGTGGCAACTTTTTTTGTTACCTGCCTCAAATTTTTTAATTCATTCCTTCAGTTTTTGTCTTACCCAAATGTGGAGAGGTCAAGATTTACTAAGCTTTGAAACACTCCCTGTGGCGCTGAATGTAGAAATATAAATCACACACGCGAGGGAGCGCGTGTTCAGGCATCCTGAACCGGACATGCTGGCAGATGTGTCCTGGAACTACCTTCCTCTTAATTCCTGCTTTTAGATCACTTGCAAAGCTAATTGGATATAGTTTCTCCATGTAAGCTGTAGCTTGACTTGTATTTCTGCTTGGTTAAATGACTAATCTCCTTCCAATCTATATATGTTTAATCAGGAGATGACCTAGGTGAGATAACGTCTGCTGCAAATGTTGTTCTACTTGCAGCGTGTTTCACCAAGCGATAGCAGATATGTTGGAATTCCTGCCATGCAAATCCCTTTCAAAACACTTTTACTGAAGGCAAGACGACGTGTCAGGTTGGGAATGGCTGCCTTCCTATTCCTTGCTGCCTTGGTGTTTTCAAAAACATTTTCAAGGATACAACATACCCACGCTATATTTATCCGTGACGGTTTCTGCTTCTCAAGCTGCTGCTAATCGAAGGTTCAAAGAACTTCCTTTGGTATTAAGCAATTATTTATAGGTTAGTTAGATTTAAATAATTTGTCCTAAATCTCAGACCTGTCCTAAACCTTGTTTACTTTAATTCCTGTTATCTTTCCTGTTTCTAAAGAAATGCAAATCTCCATATATGCTTAAGATCTGCTCTACAAATTTCTAGTTGCTGTGCCTGTCAAATCTATAATTTTGTTAACACCAGACAGCCTATATTATATATGACTATACACATGCAGACTCCTGAAAGGACAAGGAGTCTTGCTGAAGCAGTGACACAGTAGGCTTCTCCTTCAGTTAATATTTGGAACAGGAAACAAGCTTCTTTCATGGCCATTCCAAACATTTGATATCCATTAAGACCACTGAGTGCTGTTGCAAAAATTGAAAAGCCTCGTGGACTTTTCTGCCCGTTTTATGAAGAGTGACATCAAGATTAGTCTCTGACTGTGCTCCTACTGCCACGGAGACCAAAAATGAGACAACAAGCAGCACACTAAGCTGCTGCACTGGGAGAAATACAGGGAGATTTTTCACGTGGTAGCCTGTTCAACAAAGTCCCTAAAAGTACCCATGTGGCGGAACAGCTGTCACCCTGATCCTGGCTATTTGTTTCCTTCTTGCCTGATTATTTCAGATGGATATGCTGCTTCTTTTTCCCCCCTGTAATATTCTGGGCTTGAAGGCGTGTAAGAAACAGCCAATCCTATCAAAATGGTAGGGAATGGTTCCTGAATGCTTGATCATTCTTGTCGTATTGTTTGCCTTCTTTTTTTGCTTTGTAAATTCCCAGTAAGACCTTTGATCCCTAAGCTGGTCACATTAAGTTCATTGCGCAGGGTGAGGCCCTGCTGTACATTCACTGAAGTTATTGTATCCGTGGAAAAGAATGACGGGGCACAGGCTGCTTTGTGCAAACCAACCTGGGAGGATACAGATGCATTCTGGAAACCAAGCTCCTGCATCTCCACCTCAGCCATGCCTCTGCAAAGGGAGCGGCATCGCTGGGCAGCCGGGCTGCTGCAGCGGAGCACGGCTCTGCCTGGCTGGGCAGATGCTAGGAGGTAAGTGAAAAAAGGGTAGGAGCTCCAACTGATCTGCCTGTGCCATGCAAGATCTTTGATGAAACACGGGAGTCGTCCTGCAGTGAAAAGGGAGGAAACCTGCCCTGCGCTTTCTGTGCAGAAAAGGGAGGGTGAGGCGGTCACCGGCAGCCCTGCCAGGGTGTTTCCTCACTGGATGCAGCTCTGTGCTGGAGGAGAAAGCGAAGAATCAGGGCAGTGATACACACGGTAATGATGTGAGCTTGCTGTAGTCTAGGAAAGAATGCTGTTAAGTCCCACAAAGCCTGCAGGAAGCATTGCAACCACTCTTGACATGAGTAACCTCGAGTGAGTGCGTAGCGGAGTCCACAGTGAAGAGCTGCATTGTGCAGGGTTTGGCTCACTTCTGCTCTCGCTGGGGTTTTAGAGAGAATCACAGAATCACAGAATTGTCTAGATTGGAAAAGACCTTTAAGATCATCAAGTCCAAACACTAATGTAACAATGACAAGTCCTTGACTAAGCCATAACGCCAAGCACTGTGTCTACAGGACTCATAAATACCCCTTCAGGGAAGGGGACTCCATCACTTCCCTCAGCAACGCGTTCCAGTGCTTGATAACCCTTTCAGTAAAAAAATTCTTCTTAATACCCAATCTAAACTTTCCTTGGCACAACTTGAGACCATTTCCTCTTGTCCTATCTCTTGTTACTTGGTTGAAGAGATGGATGCCCACCTATCTACAACCTCCTTTCAGGTAGTTGTAAGAGAGCAATAAGGTCTCCCCTCAGCCTCCTTTTTTTGAGGCTAAACTTAGCCTCTCCTCATATGACGTGCTCTAGACTCTTCACCAGCTTCGTTGCCCTTCTTTGCATATGCTGTAGTACCTCAAGGTCCTTCTCGTAGCGAGGGGCCCAAAACTGAACACACTACTTCAGATGTGGCCTCACTAGAGCCAAGCACAGGAGTAAAACCAGTTCCTCAGTCCTGCTGGCCATGTAATTCCTGATACAAGCCTGAATGCTGTTGGGCTTCAAGCAGGACCTGCCTTTCATAAACCCGTGCTTGCTGGGCCTGATCATCTGGTTGTTCTGCATGTACTGTGTGAGGGTACTCAGGATGATCTGCTCTGTCAGCTTCCGTGGCACTGAAGTCCATCTCACAGGCCTGTCGTTTCCTGGATCCTTCTTCTGGCCCTTCTTGTGACCTCCCCAGTGAGCCAGGACTGCTAATAAATGATGGAAAGTGGCTCCACCAGCTGTCTCAGAACTCTTGACTGGACCCATAGACTTGTGTACATATGTTTGTGCGATGCAGCAGGTCACTGAGCATCTCTTCCTGGGTTGCGGGGGGATCACTCTGCTCCTGGTCTCTGTCTTCTGTCTCAGGGGGCTGGATTTCGAGAATACAACCGGTCCTATTACGAGAGACTGGGACAAAGAAGGCAGTAAGAACCTCAGCCTTTTTCTCATCCTTAGCTCCCATGTTTCTCCTGTATCTAATAGAGGATGGATGCTCTCACTGGCCCTTCCTTTGCTGCTAATGTTTTTACAGAAATATTTCTTATTGTCTTTTACCGCAGAAGCTAGGATGATTTCTAGCTGGGCTTTGGACTTTCTGATTTTCTTCCTGCAAAGCCACACAACATCTTCATAGTCATCATGTGTGGACTGCCCCTTCTTCCAAAGGCCATAAATTCTTCTGAGAAGCACCTCAGGGTAAAAGAATCAGAAATATAAGATACCAGACAATGACAAAGATGTGTTGAGCAACAATCAAAACTCTATGCAGGGACTAAAAGTTTGCTGCTATGGATGCATGCCCATTTCTGAGTTCTTTCATTTGTGTGGCTAAATTTATAATACAGAAAATAACAAAGTGCTGGTTTAGTGGAAAAAAACCTCTATGATACCTATAATTTTAAAACTAAATGTGTTACAGTACTTTTTCTCTGATTGTGAAAACTCCTTTGGTTTCTAAATAATACTTAGATTATCTGTCCCGGTCATAAACTAATGTTCTAGTCAGTTTTGAGAGAAATAACCTGGAGATGTATTTCTTAATTTACACCCCTTGCAGTAGAAGCTGCCGCTCTTACCTTCTTTGATTCATTTACCATCTCAGTTAATCCAAGGGGTCTTTCTTTGGCCGTGCCTGTATTCCTTCTTCTTCTTCATTGTGGGAAAGAACAAGAAATAGACACAACCTCCCTATGTGAGGAAGCCAAATGGTCCCGTGATACGAGGCAGAGAGAGGAAGCAATGTGTAATCACTTGTACTGAGATTCCTCAGCTCCTTCTCTGGCAAACTCATGCTGAAAAATGGCTGCTTAAAATAATTGGGACCAGCACCTTTGATGCAAAGAGTTTACTTTTTCACTTCGCAGGTGCAGACTTCATGGAGAGAACATTCTATAAAGACATGTTTTGTCCTTTACAACCAGTGATATTTTTTTCCCTGTCTTTCCATCTTTTGTTGAGTAGGACAAGACTACGTTACAATCTTTATTTTTCTACACACCTGTCAGTGTGATGACCCTCCCTTCCCACGACAGCCACTGACAGCTGACTCATGCTTCTCTCCTAGAGAATGACAGCCTCAGGGTTTTAGTTCCTGTCTTGATTCTGGCTCAAGTTCAGGAAAATATAATTTAAACTCTACAGTGGAATTTTCTAGTGACTAAGTTGTCCCTCCTTCCTCTACTATCTTCCAGACTCAGTCTTACCTTTGATATTACTTTATTTCTTGATTTTCCTCTTAAATCAAGGGAGGAAACAAATTTTGTGCGGACAAGGTAACAATGACCTGGAGAACTGAGATATATGTGCTCTTTTTTAAAACAAATTACCAAACATATCGCTCTCATGTTCCCTAGTATCCAATGCTTTGCAGTAAATTAATTAATGGTTTAGTAGTATAAGTTGCTAAATTTTCATGCCCACCTATAGTCTCTCTTGCTGTCTTACCCAAAGAATAAGCTGAAATATAAAGATGAATTTTAGGTCTGTGTGATTTATGTGGCTTTGTTAAAATGAAAAGAAAAAAAAAAGCTATAGAAAGAGAAGGTATTTTTCAAGCTTAATTAATGTGTAGTGTAGCTACACTTATATAAGTGACTTATATAAGTTACACTTACATAAGTTATCACCTTTTTACATCAATTTGCACCTAAAATGGAAAAAAAGAGATCTACACTTTAATTCAGCTTCTACTTTTGCCTAGCATTATCATTTCTATTGTGTAAACTGTCCTTTAATCTTTATCTGCTGTTCTATTCTGGTTGCACAAAGCCTAGCTTGTATAGGAGACGGAGTTTGAAAAATTTCTGTAATCATTGCAGAGTAATCACCTTGGTAACTACATGGATAATTAGAGATAGGTTTTGTTCCCCTTAAAGGTGCGTAAAATGATGATTGAAGCTAACATATAGCAAGAGGACACAGCCTTTCTATATCGAGCTTTTTATAAGAAGAGATTTTAACCATCCCCATAATTTAACTGCAGAAACGCATGTGTTTGATGTTTCATGCTGTAAGTTTATATCCTCCTTAAAAGCAATAAAGATGATAATTTAAAACCCCACCACTCATTACAGGAGAGACAGAGTATGAGAAGTATGTACTTAAATTGCATTGAAGATGTGTAGGTAAATCACACGGAACGGTGAGTCCTTGTATGCTTGTGTGCATTCACCTTCAAGCACAAATAAGGAATTCACTGCATCTGTCCTAATTCAGGCACTTTTTTTGCTAACAGTTATTCTGATTTTAGAGCAATACTGCTAACGTAAGAGAAGAAAAAACTTGTAAGAAAACTTCAAGACTTGGTAGTAACTAGCTGCACACTGAGGATTGAGGCTCTCTGCTCTGAGGTGATCAGTGTTCTCTAAATACAAGTTAGCTCCATATATGGTAGGTAAAGTACCATCCCTTTAATCCTCCTGTAGCCTGCCTCCAGCCGTAGTGAATACGTAGACATAAACCTCTTTCCTTAATTTGGACAAGGCCAACTAGTGTTTAGCTACTTGATAGACTTGATAAATTTGTAATAACTGAGGGATTCTGACTGTTGTTTAATCATGTATCAAAAATGAAGCAAGAAGAACCATAATGGTACAGCAGCTACCATAACTTCCTTTCGTCAAAGCAGAGAGTGGGTGTTGTCTAGTAGGAGAAAGACATTTCACTTGTGCAGTAAATCAATTACTCACACAAAGGACAATGTAATGGTCAAAAAGGGGAGAAGTGTTCACATCAGCCTAAGTGCTGCTGTTGGGGCCAAATTCTGCCCCTAGTAAGCCTTACAACTGCACGCAGATCTAATTCCTCCTGTTTGCTCCCCGTGTCATACCAGTGGATGGACGCTTCAGAGAGGCTCACAGGTGTTCTAGTTACCTGCAAAAAACATGGGAGCCGTGGTGGTGCCACCCACAATTCACCCACCCCTGGAATCAGTGTGCAAAGCAGTCTATACTTCTATAAATGAAATACCATTAGAAGTGTATTTTTTTATCCAAGATTTCATAAGTGAGTTTTGCAAATACATTCAGAATTTATTCATATGAATACATTTTTTTTTTATTTTTCCCTGCACTGTTTTACATTATTGTAGTTGTTTTTATGGAAGATTTTACTTGTTTTTCAACTTTACTGTTTCAAAATGTGGTTATCAGCCTGACATTGCTTTGGCAACTTGCCCCTATAGTCACTACGAATTTTGAACATTTCCGTGATTTATTAGCACACCGCCACAAACCTATTGAGTCTACATGACTGAAATAAACACGAGTAATGCCAAAGTATTTACTGGCACTGGAAGTACTTGCTATTGTCAGACCTAGAACTATAGCTTCTTCTTTAAATTAATTTTAACTTTACCTGGAGAAACAGTATCTACCATAAGACATCTAGCACTGTAGCTAAGACTGTACAATTACCTGTTTACCATGAAATATTTCTGGAATTTACTCTTTTTCAAAAACATTGGTACTTCTGGGTTTGTTACTCAGTAGACCATGTTATGAAACTACGTAGCACAGGAAGAATTTTCTTTTACTTTCTTGATGAGTCACCCTTTCTCTGGAAGGACACGTATCCTTTGATTTGTGGAGGAAGGAAAGGCTTTATGCTTTAAAGTTTATGTGTTGCTTGCAAAACTGTAGATGCTTTCTTTTGTTTATCTCAGCACGGTACCTTTTCTTTCTTAATTTCAAGAACTCAAATGACTAACAGAACACATTTTGTAGTCAGAAGGAGGCAGCACTAATTAGTTTGTGCTTATTTTCATTCATATCAGCTGGTTAAATGAACCTTCCTTGTCCTGCCACATGCTTTTTGTGTATTCTTAGCCTGTCCGTGTTTTAGTTGCTCCTGTATAAAAATATGGAAAGCTGAAGATCCTTAGCTCCTGCAGCTCTCTTCAGGGTGAATAACCAAAGTATCTGCCAGTCTCTTTAAGGCTGCTTCTGTATTATAGGCAACTTTCAGGCAGCACACCTGCCTGTGGATAACAGCGTTGCCTGATTCTCTCTGGTCCTTTGTGCTCCAGAGATGCCCTGTAGCTGTACCTGGGGCTGTGCAAGTGCAGCTCACCATCAGTGCAGCCAATGCCTTTGGTCAGGAAAGGCAACCTGGAGGTATCCCCAGCAGATATTCTCGATGGTGCTAGTATAGTGAATAGCACATAAACACTTCAGACAGGTTCACATTTGCAGCGTTGCCTTCTGGAAATACCACATGAAAGAACACTTATTAAAAATCTCTGGGAGACATCAACAAAGTTGTTTCTTGGCTTTTATAAACAGCAAACAAACCCCGAAGCTGTCTTTCTTGTTCTATATCCCATATCTTTAGGCTAAGAATGCAGAACAACCCATAATATATTTTCACTGGAGTGTGGCTCCCTGCATATGAATTTGTTTGGTTAGTAAATAAGAAAGGGCATTTTTCCAAGGAAGGAAAGTCTGAGTTTCCAGGTCCAGGGTAACTGCTGCTCTGAATCTTGGAATTTCTTTTTTGGAACTCATTCCAGGATTTAGGGATTTTTCTTTTTTATTGGTCAAGTTTGACAGTATATGAATTAATGAGAACAAAAGCCACCAAGGCCATGAGGCAATATTTCTTTCAATTAAGGTAGGAGTGCTCCTCAGTGGGCATGTATACATGAAAATATTTGACAACAGTAACATATATTGAATGTGGAGTTGTCTCCCAAACAAAGTGCAGTCTGGCAGATGAGGACTCTTGTTCTTTTCTTCGGGTGCTCTGGGTTCTTATTATGCAAAGATAGGGGAAGTTGTTGTTTTTTGTGTGTCTCATTCTAGAAGGATCAGCATATATAAGATCATAGAATCGTAGAAGGCACCAGGTTGGAAGGGACCTTTAAAGGGCATCCAGTCCAACTCCCCTGCAGTAAGCAGGGACATCTTAAACTATATCAGGGATACTTCCTAAAAGAAAATGATCGGCTGAAATAGATCCATTTTTAGTGGCTAGTGAGTCAGTTACTTTACAATACACAGTAGCAACCCCAGATGGTAAGTGACGGATGACGTGAGCACCTCTAACAGCGAGAAGAAGGTGTGAATATATAGATTGCAAATTCTGGAGATTTTTTGGTGGAAGAATAAATATTCCTCTCCTGATTGGTGTTTCTTGACTTCTTAATTGCCGTGGTGACTTTTGTCTCCATCTGACTTTAGATCTGTGCATCCATTTCAACGAAGGAAGGAACAAAACGAAGCAGACCAATGACTTGGCTGATGCTGTGAAGGACACCTCAGCATTTGGAGTTTTCTCCGTGTCAGCCTTTGGCAGGAGCACGTGTAGCGCGTGAAACAGTTCTAAGTGTATCAGCCTTTTTCTCCAAGATAAAGTTACTTTTGTGTTTTCAGTGCTGAGGTGTCCCAGAGTCTCTCACCTCGATGGTACACAAAGGTATGGTGGCTTTTCTTTTGTTCTGGCCAAGCGCAAATATTTGCACACGGGAAAATGTTTTAGCTCTGCAGACCAAATACATCAGCCATCTGCCAGACAAAGCCAACGCCTTTCTGCGCTGAGACGGATACATAGGGGAGGATCCTGTTCTGTCAGTTCTCAGATTCCTGTGCCTCACCTCGCTGACGTTAAGCCCACGTCTGTTTGACTACCGTTGGTCTGATATATAACAGATAAGTCCAGACAGTAAATTAGGCATGAATATGTGAATAAAATATGGCTGTAAAGTTTGCTTCCTGGAATATGTTGTGTCTGTGGCAAATGCAGAAGTCAGAAAAATCTTTTATATAAAATCTTTTATGCAAAATGCAGAAAAATCTTTTATACACCATATTATGCTGGTGTTGATATTAGCATCCATACATATAGTATACAGGTAATGAATTCCATAAAAGCACACAGTCTACACAGACAGGCTTCCTTAGCTTTTGGTCCTTGTGTTGTGACTGAATTTATTCTGTGTAAAACAACTGCTGCTCTCGCAGCACATTTTCAGTCTTTCATTCTTTTCCTTCAGCTCTAACCCAAAGAACAGAGATCAAATAAACCTAGTTGGTTTAGTTACAGTTAATCAAAGAGAAGCTTCCCCACTCTTTCTTAAGAAAGGGAAGCAAATCTGCCCACTAGTAATTGTGAATAAAAAGAAGGAAAGAAAAGATGGAGCAGTGTCTCGTGCCATTGATTTCAAAGGGAAAAAGGGGAAAGAATCATGTTGTGTCTTTCGTTGCACAGATTACAGACTTCTTACCTTATCCCAGAGCAACGAGACTTTAATCTGACATCTGAGTTTCTGTTCCATCAGGAGAGATACTGCCTGTCAAAATAATCTTTGACAAGGAGAAGGCGGAAAGATAGTAGCAGCTCTAAAATTAAGGATGAATGTTGAACTAAGTTGTGAATGGAAAATATGTGTGAAACATACAGGGTAGTTTTAACCTGAATATCTAGCTCCACCACAAGGACTGGATCTGAATCTTTAAGAAGCAGAAAGATTTAGTCCCATTTCTCAAGGCTAGGGCTGAGAACAGATTTCAGCCTGGTACTTGTGGGGATTTGAGATGGGAAAGAAGAGAGTGAAATCCCCTTTAATCACTTTGCAAGGGGATCTCATTTGACACAGGGGAACTTGCATGCCTGTCACATTTCTGGAAAGTGGCTGCTGTCTGCTTGGATGAGTGGTTTGTCAAAGATGTCAAAAGCTTCTGTAATAGAAAATACTCTTCTAGATTATAGATGTAGCCAGTACAATAATACCTGTGGAAATCCATCCAAATTTGCGTCAAATGTTAAAATAATGTTCATTGCAGTGTACATATAAAGGCAAACTTTCATCTGAGAATGAAAGTCAGTGATTGCTGTATTATTCTGAAAATTTTACTTATAGTCCAGTATTTTATTTAGTTCACATAGTTTATTTTCTATCTTCTGGCTCTATGTCAAATGCTCAAAATACGGAGAACAACAGTAGACTTCTAGGTCTGTGGCTTGCATCACTTGTTTCCTCCCCAACACCAGTAAGTGATAATTCCACCACTTGTTTTCTCTTATAGCATTGTGATAAACCACATTATGGAGTTCAGCATTCCTGAGGCCCAGCAAGTTCTGGACTGTGGTCCTGAATCACAAACTTTTTGAGATTTCAGCTTAGTGGATTTTTGACAGTCATCTCTTTCTCATGAATGGATCCACAAAAAGAAGTGAAACAAATGTAATTCTTACAATTCTTGCAAATGTTTCTCTGAAATAATAGCAAAAATACAGCTTTCAGACCTTTGACGTCCATCTAGTCATAGCAGAGTAGAGCGAGGGATATGTACAGGAGTTCAGTGTTTCTATAAGGATCTAAGACGTATTCCATCTGAGTATCTAGTTTTTTAACTTGATACACTACCTGCTGCATCATAGATGCTAAGAAGGAAGCATGACAATGCGATCCATTGTAATATGCACCAGCCAAAGTATGTACAACTGTATATCTAATTAGTGTTTATTATCAGTAATAAAAAATGAATAAACTGGAGGTTGACTGAGTGTGGGTAGCAAATATGCACTATCCCCAGAGAAATCAGAGCAAAGGCTACTCGTCAGGATTTCTCAGGACAGTAAATTCACTGAGGGCAACCACAGACATGAGGTGTGGGTAACTTTCTTCAAAGTGACTGCTGTGTCCCTGTGTCCAGGAATAGCCTGTACATGTTACCTATTCCCTTTCTGTGAGGGCCACCCCTCATCTCTGTAACCCAGAGAGTTTAAATTGTAAAAGTAGAGTAAGACCCTGTTGTTGTGGATTGTTTTATTTTAGCTCTGATCAGTTAAACAGACAGGTCACTGAAAGTAGTGACTTGTATTTTCAGCTGATAATTCTCTAAAAGCAATTAAGTTATAATTGCAGCTGAATAATCCCACCAGATTGGGACTGCTGACTTCACAGGCTGGTTGAAGTTGGAAGAAGTGTCAGCAAGTCACCCAGTCCAATTCCCTACTCAAGCAGGGCCACCTAGAGCCAGTTCCCTAAGGGTGGAGGCTCTGTCATCTCTCTGAGTAACTCGTGCCAATGCTTGCTCACCTTCACAGTAAAAAACGTGTTTCCTGATATTCAAACAGAACCTTCTATATCTCGGTTTGTGCCCATTGCCTCTGAACCTGGCACTGGGCACCACTTTAAAAAGGCTGTCTCCATTCTCTTTGCACCCTTGTTTCAGGTATTTATATACATTGCTAAGATCCCCCTGAGCCTTCTCTTGCAGAGTTATAGTGGTGTGACACCAGACTGTGTTTGTGGCTTCCCTTTCTTTAGTATAGAGATGTGTTAAGATTTCAGTGTGAAGAGTGAGAGCCATCAGCACAAAAAGTATCTCATCCCTGGGTTTGGGCTGTATATATGTATGTGTGCCTACTTAACAAGAAAGAAGAGTTGAAGTGCTTATCCACTGTATAATCCCACAGACTCCCTCAGCATATTTCTGCTCTTCAGTGTTTGTATGTGTGAGGATGCCCTTCTTTTACTGAAAGGCTGACAGAATATCAGGACTGACTGGGGTCATGCTTGACACTAGTTTTTTGTGGGAGATGCTGTCTTCTTTGCAGTTAATAGAATGGTAGTACAGGCAAGGGAGCAAGAGTTCCATGGACAAAGATGTAGTTATTAGAGTTGAAGAGAGGATGACAGGTTTGTTTTGCAGCTGATTTCCAGATCTGAAATAGAAAGGTTTTGTTTCACACTGGAACAAAGGCATAGCCATGCAAATACTTCCACACATGCAGTCGTCCCTCAAATATTCATCCAGAGTCTGAAACAGTCTTCTGAAACTTAAATAGGTGAAGCAGGCACTAGCTGATAGTGTAACTATATCACATTTATTCCCTGCCTGAGTTACAGCAGAGGTTGTTTCAAGCCCATGTGTCCCGTGATCTCAGTTGATGGTGTTGAAAGTGAATGTGTGGAGGGAAAATACTTCCCTGCAATGACAGCAAAGACCCACCACTTTCCACCTATTCTTTTTGCTAAGGTTTTGAGTCTACTGTCCCTATGCATTTCCAAAGTTGCTTTGTGCCATGCTCGACTCTGAAGTAAATCTTCTCTTGCCCTACTTTGAGAGTGCTGCCACGGCTACCCTGTGTCATCCCTGGCAGCTGGCTCAGATCCCTTTCTCCCAAACATCTCCGACTTGCTTGAAAGAGAGTTTGCCCATAGTCTGGGAGATGTTGCCAAATCTAGAATAGATATGGACATAAGTGAGTAGAGAAAACACAACTCAAAGGAATGTGAATACCAGTTTAATTTTGTTCCTGGCATTTTCCCTGTAGGTTAAAACAATCATTTAACTGATTATGAAGACAATATGCTTTTAATGACTAATACACATTTTTTTTCTCTCTTAATGTACAGGTCATTTATCACTACTCTGTTGGAATATATGCTTACATCCAAATTTTACACAGTTATGAAGACATAGGTACGATGTTACTAATTCATGACAAATTAATACTAGGTATTGTAAATTAGCAAAGCTCTCCTGCAAAGATCCTTGCTTCATCTTTTACATGTGTATACATATAAAAGGAAATAGCAGGCAGCAAAAATAAGTGACACTGGACCTTTGCACATAGCATACATGTTCTCACTACAGATGAATTGCTTACTGCCTTGCTCTAATGAAAAAAACCACATTGCTCTGATAACAAGCTCTTTTCATAGAATAATTTTCAACTGACTTCAGCTTTTTACTCAAACAAGGTGTCTGCCCTTGCGTACGGTGATTCTGGGGAAATTTTATGAAGACTTTGTATGTATGGATCCCCTCACTAAGCTGCCACCATGATGTCTGGATTGGGATGCTAAAGAAAAAAGGGACTGACCTGGGACTCACATGACTCAAGTACCATTTAAATGAAAAGAGCTAGGACAAGTGTGCTCGTTTTCCCATACCAGACTTTACAAGCAGCACTTAGCCTGAGGAATGGAGTTCTGGGACTATTTCCTATTTCTCTTGCTTTTCTATACCTACAGCACAGCAAAACCTGTAGCTGCTGTTTGATGATTATCACCTCACTCAGACCACATGTGCAGTGCAAAATGTCTATTCTGTTTTCAGCTATCAGAATGATAAAGAATTATACAGAAGAAAGCTAAGCCCAGATCAGTGGGTTTTTTTCTATATAAGCTATTCCAAAATCCACAGGAAGAGCCTTCCTGTCTGATTTCCCAGCAAAGTTTCTTTTCATTTAATAATAAGTACATAAAACAGAGGTACACTGAAGATTTACAAGCTTCTTGCAATTAAAAAACAAATGGAGCCAACATGCAGCTATTAACTTATATGACAAATTGCAAATAGACATAAAAAAGAATGGTTATAATTCTTGGTCAGAAGCCATAGCTGATTTGACAAAGTCAGAGCTGGATTGATAAAAGACATCTTAAAGTTGCTGCACCTTAACTTTGATTTCTTCAGATAATTAATTTCAAAGTGATAGTTTTCTCCTCTTGTTTTCCAAATGGGTGCAATAGTCTGTCTGTTTGTTCTTCTAATTGTACATATAAATTTTTTATGAAATCTGATACACCAAAGCGGCTTGGTAAGTGTTCAAAATGCTAGTAGAGACAGAGAGGTTAACTGAAGTTTTTTAAAATGTTATTAATTATTTCCTAGTGCTGCTTCACCTCGTAGAGGCTACGGTCATTTCACTGTTGATGGTTATAATTCTGTCTGAATGAGGCGTAATGCTTTCTTCATGTTCTCTATTACTGAAAGAAAAATAAATAAGAACTGTAAAAATACACTTAGAGTGTATTTGTGAAATTAAAAAACTCACCCAGTTTGTTTAGTAAATTGTTCACACTGAAATTCATTTATGGTTATAATTATATTCGAGAGCTTTCATTTATGAAAATTCTGCCATTGAAACTAAAGCAGAAGGTTAAACATTTCCCGAATCAAAATGTTTAACTTAAAAGGATTCGACAAGGCTCCTTTCAAGTCCCAACAACAAGCCTCGTAATCAGATGTGAAGTTCATATCTGAGGTGAGATACTGCACTGGTGTCACATAGATGGTATAGAGCAAGGAACTAGCTCAACCTGAAAAAGCACATTCCTTCCTGAAATACGGGGGTTAGGTGACACCCAGGTAACCACTAGCATTTCTTTACTGATTCCCTCCCACCACTGACTGTTTACATCGAGCATAGAGGCTTTCACCATTCTCCAGTAAACTGCACAGATCTTGATCCTGAAAGTTCTTACCCACAATCTTTCAATCTGTCTTACCTGAGCAGTCTCAGTAAATTCAACAGGACAATAGGTGTGCTTAAGTTTTTTGGCTGGAACAGGTTAGGCTGTTATAACTCATTGCAAATGCTCACACGCAGTTTTTATTCATTACTTTGAGATCTTAACAGGTTCTTAAGCACAAACGAGGGGTGTATCCGGCTGCTTACAATGTGAAATGCAAAATAACACAACCCAGGGGGCACTTACGGAATGGTATGTCTTGCGGTTCATAGGCGTAAAGCCGGTTGGAATATCTTCCTGTGATATCAGCTCTTACCGTGAGTGATGGGTCTGAAAAAGTAATCATATTAAATGCTGTTTTCCATTCCCACAACAGCCGAGGGATGCCAGTACTTTGACAGCCCTGGTCCTGAGGTGTTCTGTTGTCATCAACGAGGCAATTACGAGATCGTTACGCTCTGTTCCGACCTACAGCTTTACTTGGAGAAATCCTGAACAAAAGCTAATGTTCATTTTTATGTTATGCAGCTCTTTAAAAGTGATAGAGACCACACACATTTCAACCATATTTAAAGAAAAATATGCTATTTTACTAGATCTGGGCTGACATCAGGGGAGGCTAATTTGACTGGATGCCACATAGTGAGGGTCATATGTACCTAATGCAATGTTAGAATCACCTCCCTAGAGCCTTCAGGATGAAAATCTTGTGATTCCTAATGTTTCCATTATGGAAGAAAGTTATCGTGGGCATTTTTTCTTCCAGTCCCACTTCCAAGGTTTTTGTTAATTAAATGACTCCTGTTACACACTGCTGTCTGTCTGAGTCTGGGCTTCATCTCACCTAACTTTGGATGTCACTCGAGGCTTCTGGTACAGTTGGTATAGAGGAATAGGCACTCTGGGGCAATGATTCACTCAATCTATTCCAGAAGTCAGCTTTACGATGGGGTAAATCATTCTTTAGGTGCCACTCTCTATTGACTTGCTCTGTGGTAGTGTCCACTCTACAGACATCAGTCAGATGTTTGACTGTTTTCAGTAAACTTTGTCTAATAACAGCTCTACCAAGAAGCACAGCGAGCAAAAGCACAGATGCTAACAGGTATTTAATCATCTTGTCCCCGAGCACAAACTGAGTATCCTCCAGGACATATCTGTAACCTGAGGAAGTTTACAAGGATCAAAGCCTGCGACAGAGGGAGAACTGACCTCAGATCTGCCAACTTCCAGACTAATGCCATGGTGATGATGAATTTTGAGCTATTTTCTTCTTGCAGAATGAATCATGTTAATCTCCCCAAAGGAGGACACTGGCACAGATTCCTGTAGCACAACTTTGAAGATACATAAATATTGTACATACCTATGAACATGATTCGAGGCACATATTGTCCATCAGGTGACAGGTTTTTATCTGTGGTTTCATGCTGGCAGAGAAATTAAAGCAAGTTACTAAAATATGTAAATTTTTCTGAAATACTACGGGCTGTAAATAGTCTTGTATGAGAGGACAGAATAAAAAAGGGTGCTACTTCTGTGTGGATACACATACACAAATGCCTGTACTTTCATCTAACCGAAATCCCAGGGATAATTCACTAAAATGACATGAAAAGCAAGACAAAGAAAGAGAAAACACAAGCCAAGAATAGCTCCCAGTCAAACTGCCCCAAACCCTTCATACCATGAGATTCAGCATGACGAAGTTATTTTGGGCCATTTCCTGTATCTCTTCGTTTTCTGCAAAAGCTTTCTTCAGCGCTAGAAGAGACATCACCATTTTGAAGTTCATTTCAGACACTGCCTTTCCTTCTGCATTGGCTGGAGACTGGCCACATTGTTCCCCTCTCTGCTCATTCACATTCCCGAGGAGACGCTTAAGGGCTCTATCCCTGTTTTTTGGGGGGTTTTTGACCCATGTCAGCACAACCTCCCGGCTATGAAAATGGAAGCTCTCTTCTGTTATTTATGAAGCCTGTCGTCTCAGTGGATACCACGTCTCAGCTTGACAAAAGAGCATTATTCTCGGCAAAGTCTGATTAGATCGGTTTCAGCAGCCCTGTCCTCATCTCCTTCTTTAGTTACCCCGTTCGGGAGAGCCAAACAATATTAAATCTGTTCAATGAGTCAGTAGCAAATCTGTGTCTCCTTAATTTAAACTGACGAGTGCTGCATTAGTGAAAGCAGGACAGCAGCACTGAGTAATTTTCATTGTTGGGTAGTTTCATAGTGGTATTTATTGTAAATAGCTGTAGTAAATTCTTATCTTTTTGAAGACATTTTCTTTTACCTATTTCTTTAAATAACTTTCACTAAGTGCTAGGTAAATATATATACAGGTGCATTTTTTAACAAAAATAATCACAAAATTTTAACACTCAGAAAATCAAAATTACCTTGACAATATTGACAGTCTTCCAAATGATGAATTACCATCAATGGCTTGTTACTTTATTAATAATAAAAAACCACGTTGTTAGATCATTTGACAAGCATGTAAAAGGATGATTTTACAAGCAGACTGGAAAAGTAAATTACATTTAATCTTATGTTAACCCCCAATAAAAAAACCATACAGACATTCTGTAAAGAACTACAAATGGTTTTGAGCAAGGAAAAAGAATACAACTCCTTCATAAAAGAAATAAATAGAGAAATAGAGTTTCTATATCTAAATAGGTTATCTAAAGTAAGAGAGTCTAGAAAAAAGAAACAACAGAGCCATCAATTTGTTTCCAGTTAGTATATAACCAAGCTGAAGAGGTATTTAATATTGCTCAGGTATGAAGTTCCCCATAATTAAGAAAATAAAATTAATCTGTATGAACTGGAATAAAATATTTTTTATAAAGTTTGGTTTATCATCAAATACTTCCCATGAAAAGTTTTATGGTTTTTAAGCTTTCTTAAATAGATATAAAGTAAATAGGTTTCTTTTTTGTTTGGTTGGTTTTTTTCTGTAAATATTCTGGTAAAGTATCAAAACTTTATATTTTTGGATGTCAAAATATGAACAATTCTGTGCATTTTCTCCTGTACTTTTAAAAAACTACTGTTAGTGTTCAACAAATCAGTTACTAATGCTATCACTGTCAAGAATTCTTCAGTTGCTGGCCATTTTCACATAGGGTACATGAAATGAATTGCCTTTTATTTTAAAAATAATTTACCTTCAGTTTACCATTAGTTCATGCTACACTATTATGATTTAAAATGAGCTGTAAAATAGATTTAAATCAGTATTGTTACGAATTCTCAGATACATTATTAGCTGAGTCCCAGAGCAGAAACTTTAGTTTTTACCAAGATAGTGAGAAACTGCGGGTACATCCTGTGCATATGCCAACTAATAAAGTGTTGGGGAAAACATCAGAAGCAGAAGACCACCACGAGAGAGCAAATGGAACTGATTTCCAGTTCTTGATTAAGGAAATAGTCAGAGGTTCATGATATTAAAAAAAATATTCCAGGTGTATTTTTAAAATTATACCTATTTATCCTTCTTTACTGAAATGACAACAGTGCTGTTGTGATAAAGAAATGACAGTGTTAAACTGTCGGCCCATGGTGTTATATCAGATTCATAAGACTGCTGCAACAGCTTTTATTTACTGACACAAAATCTCTTTTACTTAACTGGGTGGTCTGCAGATCAGCTGTCATGGTGTTTTGTTGTTCTGTTTCGTTATAGTATTTTTGGGCGTGACTGGTTAATGATGTCTTTCAAATTATTTTTTTTAATCTCTTACCTTTTTTTAGCTTGATAAAGCCCTTCTTCATAAGTTTGTACCCAGGTAATTTCATCTCCCCACCCTGGAAATATATAAGAAAAGGATTAAAAGGTAGCCAGGCAAGCAAATCATAGCAAAATCCTTTTATATCTAATCTTAAATCTAATAAGATTTGAGTTTTTTAGTCTGAGGTTCCCAAACGTTGTGGATATGTTAATTCTACATCTCCTGATAGGTGCGCTGAAAACTTTAAAACAACAACCACTGAAAAATTTTTAAAAAAACAACCAACCCACCCCCTCAAAAGCCTTCAGCTGGTTGCATATCTGGTTCAAATCCTTTGGGAAATCTGTTTGATATCTTGCTAAAAACTCAGATGTCCCTGAATCAGCACTCAAATCCTTTATTTTTATATTGTCTACTCCTATTTCATGTAGACCTTGGGGCTTAAAGAGAAAGTTGGCTTATAAAAGAGAGAAAAATAAAATATGACAACTCAAATAAAGTCAATTTGAGTAAGAACACTGTTAGAACAGTCTTAGGTTTTAAGCTTAACTCCTGAGTAATGAATTTCCATCCCTGAAGTTGCACATACTTAATTAGTTAATTTAATAAAACAATGGCCGTTAAATAAAATTCTCCACCAAAACAAGATCCTAATAAACATCAGCTTCATAACAGATCCACAGCTGGTCATAGACTGATCTCAAAAAGCAAATTGTCCAGTTGGTTTCGTGCTTTTCCGTGCAAAAGAGGCCAGTCCCTCTGGGGCAGCTCCTTGCCTCCCAGAGAGTGTTGCTCCACTCGTGACGGCCCTTGTGGAAACTACAGAACAGCTGCTGGACCTGAACCGGGTGAAGGCTCTGTTTCTTCGGTGCTGTCTGGACAGCCCTTGGACCAGCCCTGGTTCTGCAGAGGTTTCCCATCAGCTTCCTCATGGGACAGTTGCTTGTGACACTACTGGCTCATCTCTTCTTTCAAGAGATTGATTTCGATGACAGGTCTGTCTGGCTGATGGTGGGATTCTAGCGTGTTGACCAGTGCATTCCCTGACTGAAATCACCTGCTGGCGTGGGTAACCTCATGGAGGAGTCAGCAAGGGTCCTTTTGCAGCAGGTTTAAGTATTCCCCTTTGATCTGTGAAAATTACAGGTAAAGCACTCAAGGTATCCCAAAAAGCTTGAAATCAGAAAACTGACACTTGCATTCCGCATTTTTCTTTTTTTTCAGAATTGCCAGAATTGAAGGGATTTTGTTATCTTTCTATGCATTTAGGCTTAGTGGGAAAAATAAATTCTGATCTGGGCAAGACAAACAGTAGACACTGGACTAGTTACAACCTTTCTCCAGGGATATCACTTCTGAGAGATGATTTGCAATTTCTCTTTGGTTGCCCTTTGCCAGTGCTTTGCATGGGAAGACCTCAGAGCTGTGGCATCTGCAGGCTTTGCACAGCTCGCAGAAGAGGTCAGGAAGGGAGGTGGAGATTTTTTGGGGTGAATAGGCCCCAAAAGAATAGGGAAGATGGAGAAGACCTTGGTAAGCGATTTCTCTGCTTGTATTTCTCAGATTGATCAGACTAACTTAAAATAGGGTCTTTAGCTCCCATTCAAGTTCAAAATTATGCACTACAAGGAAGTAGGTTTTTTTTTATCCGCTGAAGAAAATGACTGTGACTAGGATGAAAAGCAAAAGGAAAAAAACGTCACGCAGAAAAACCCATCAGTGACTCAAACTAATCTGTGTATAAAAATGGATCTGCAGAAAAATTGTTCCACGGCAACTGAAGTTAGAAACTGTTTCAGTAGTCAATAAGTTACCATAACAAAATATCTTTTAATTAGTATATAAACCAATATTTTTCATTGATGGTCCTGTGAGTGCACTCTGGTTTGAGAGACTCAGTTGGGGTTATTCGCTTCTACTGGGTCACTCTGAGTTACATAAATTATGCAGGTTAGGCGAAGCCCTCAGCCGTATTCTTAAGAGCAAACTGACGGAGTGAAACGACACGGAATGAGAAGATGCACTACTCAGAGTGTCATTTAACATTAGAGAAACACACCTAAGTAGGTATATATGTGCTTCCATGCACATTCTAAATAAAAACATTTGCTGACCTATACGGTAAGGTAAGGAGGTAACAAAAAACAGTAAAAATGCGGTACCTCTTGACAGTGTCTGAGGGGCTCGTTTTTCCTTTTTGATGGCCATTGCAAGGTTGGAAGAGACTGCAATTAGCAGGAGGGACAAGGCCAGTGTTGAATGGAGCATTATTTCCCTTTCAATGCAGCAAGGAAACTGGAAAACAAAGCAACAGCTCTAGTTGCATGGATTTGTCACCTGGCACAGAGTAAATCAATGTGTTAGTGGTATCCTAACAATCTGTGCAGCAGAAACAGATATTTGGTATTTCTAGAAATGCCTTTCTTTGTGAGAAAAGTGCAGAATGGAGGTGCTTAATTTTATCCTGCAACCCTGCTTTCAGCTGCTGTCTGGGTTAGGCTGCAGGGGACGGTTCTCACTACAGTGTGATCAGGGGAACAAAGTTCATTTCAGTTCATTTCTGGTCACCCAGCATTTAATTCTTATGAAGGAGTGCAATGTTGTAACACTGGATCATGAAAATTTCAAGACAGTGCTACTAGTTATTTGTTCTGTTAGTTGTTTTTTGTTTTGGGGTTTTTTTGTTTTTTTTTTTTTTACATTCAGTGAAGCATAACAGCATGGGATTGTTTTTGTGGATAGCGGTATTTTTGGTCAAAAGATGCCCCATGATATCCTTCTTAATAAATAGGCAAATTGACAAATACTGCCTCTAGGTATAATAATTTTTAAAGCAGTAAATGCCTCCAGAATGTTGAAATTGCCATTGGTTTTTCAGCTTGCATTCTGTAAACCAGGATGTTAAAGATTGTGAGATAAATGTGAAAGAAATTTCCAGGTGTTTCTCACAGCAAAAACTCAGAAATTTTCCCCATTTTTTAAATTTTTCAACTGATTTTCAGCTCAGCTCCTGCTTAATAAAGCAATCTATCTGTACTCCTGGCTGTTTCAGTATTACAAAGATGTTTGCTTCTCTTTCTAAGATCATTACAAGGAATTCAGTAACTTCTGGTCTTGATAAAAGAACAAAAGCATTACAAAGCCAATATTCTTTTAAATTGATAACCCTTCCTTCTGCCTGGTCCAATCATCTTTATGCATTAAAGCTCTGATAGTCAGGTGGTTATTTGATTTGAACTAAGTTAAAATATGTTACTTTTGTATCCCTGGATGCCACTCAGTCAGCTTATCAGTTATCACTGGAGATTCCACTTTTAACAAACCTGGTTTTATGAGTTACTGTTGAGGAAGTGCTTTAACTTAAATAAAAAAATCTTCTTGATAAAGAAAATTTCAAATTTGGATGTAAAACTGATGTCAAATATGGAATTACAGCTCTGAGCACTGACAAAAGCAGATGCATTGTGCTTCTCAGGACAGAGAGCCGTAACAAGTACAGCAGCTTTTATGCTTATTTTAATAATCTCTCCACATCACTTCTAATTTCTGGAGTTCAATTTTTGGTGAACAAATTCAAACTCCCCTTTCAATAGCTGGCAGTCTCAGTGCAGGAAAACCAATCTATTCAAGTGACTGGAGAACAATTTGCATGTTGAAATATGCAAAAATTTAGGAAAAAAACTGAAGTATCGTCTTGTAGTACAAATCCTGTATTTCAGAAGAAATTTCTGTAAGTCACTAAAATAATTAATACATTCGTTGTAATATTTTTCTCCTTATTCTTACTCACAACACTTCCTTTCCCATACGGTATCACAAATTTAGAGTTCTTTGTTTCATGTGCTTCCTTAGGCTCGTTCATGTTAGCTATTGTTGATTGAGCTTCAGAAAGGAATCTCCTTTAGAGCTAATTAATTATGCACATTAATTTGATGATTGGAAATTATTGTTGTTTTGTAAGAAAATGTGAAGTTTTCCAGTGTTTCCTAAGAGATACAAGTTTTAGTTAAGTCTGAGGGATGAGAATTTTTTGGTAATAAAAATACGATTCAAATTTTCCCTGTTTGTGCAGAGCACTACCTTCAGCCAGCAAAAGCAGATCGTCACACCCTACCACGGAAATGAATATTTGTGGCAACTCTATGTGAAAGTTAACTATCTTTAGTATCAGTTTACCTATTAGATGTTAACAAAATCTAACATTTATGTTATATTAACATGTCAAAATGATTTTAAACATAAATAGTTATGACTTTGAAATCACGCCAGATAGCGTCTCTATAAAGCAGGTACAGTATGCACGAGTCAGCTCCGTCATAAAAGAAATTGAGGTGTAAATCTCTTCAAGTCACAGGAATAATTATCTGAAGCTTAAATAATTGAATATCACCATACTGAAAACCAATAGGGTTTTGGAAGGAGAATTTATGGAGCTGTAGCTGGAAGCAGTTTAAATTCAATATTCTGAATTTTTGATGTTACATGACCCAATGTTAGTTAATTGATTAAGAGAAAAAATAGACAGTCAACACCATATAGATTGCTTTCATCTCTCTGTCAGAACAAACGTTTTGCTAGCTAACCTGTAAACCTCTCTCATTTGTCCTTTTTCTATAACTAGGCTTGTAATGCATTTGCCAACCAAACCTTATCACGGTACTAACGGAACGTTAAGAATGAGAAATACTTGCTCACCAGCAGCGATTAATTCTCCTGATGGAAGGTCCTTTTTTCTCAAACTGGTTAGTTAAAAATCTGTGTTTTTAAGCACAGAACACCTGAGCTGCCCAAGTCTCTTTGCAGCAACAACAGCACATTCACCTGGGAAAAAAATGAGAGGAACCTTTGAGCTGAAAACGAAACTCAGGTGTTTCCACCCTCCCCCTTCCTTTTCTGCCATCCCTCCAACTTTTGCTCTTGTGAGTTCCTATGCTTATACACTGAATCTTTGGATTTCTCTTCATCTTGGCTTGTATCAGGTGTCTTGTACGAGGATTGGAAATAAATAATGGTTTGTGTGTGTCTGCTGCTTCCCCTCTCAAACAGTTTGAGTCTGGCTTATGTCCAGTGAAAGAAGAAACCACCAATGAAAACTGGAACTGTGGGTGCTTTTGTTCCCAGTGAATGGATGGGTTCATTGGTGCTTGAAGATAGGTATGAACCTAATAGGAAGACACAAGGATGACTTTGTGTAGAGGGATGTGATTAACAAATAAAACAAACTTTTTTTGAAGGGGGAAATAAAATTATATATTTGAAGAATACAGTTTAAAGTATCATCCGACTATTTCTTCAGTGAGTTGTAGTTTAAAAATGATCTGATTCTTTGCATATGATGCTTGATATAATTTTGACCTAACTTGTCTAATACAGCAGAAGTCCTTTATACATCTTCTTTCAAAGAGAAGGAGTTAGCTGCATCACCTTCTCCCTTCTCCTTGAATAGCATTTGCAAGGGAAGCAGAAGTAATCCTCTTTTGTTCTTCCTTTCACATGTACTTGTTTATATGGTCCATATAGTTACACTTTTTCCTCCTATTTTTCATGTAAAATCCTATTTGTCTTCATGCTTTGGTTTCCTGATGTTTGTTGTCACTGATATGTATATGATTAATGCTGTATAGCTTTTGTATTATCAACTATTTTTGTACCAAAAAGTACAAAAATGTGACTTTCTGTATTTTTAGTGCTAAGTTATTTTTAACATTTGTAATGGAGAATTCAAACTTGCATTTCTGCACTCATTCATTAGTGTGTTCTTATTCACTTCATTGAACTTGGCCAATTTAGTCTCCAGGGTATTGTGGGCAGAGGGTGTTTCCATTTTTCTCTTCCATTGCAAAGGATTTATTTTGGAGGTATGAGTTAACTATGGGTTAACTGTTTATACACAGTTGTATCCAAGTCAAAATTAGGAAATATGAAAATGAGCTAAATACAGGGCAGAGCAAGGCAGCAATAAAGTACAATGAAGAGGACAGACTTTTAGAAAAAGACGTTGCAGAATAACTGACTCATGGGATCGCATGCTGCTGCTTTTGTGTGACCCATGCAGCAGTAGATTTAGATATGTATCTATACATATAAGCCATTTATGAAATATGTAACTGGAAATACTGCTTTACATAGTGCTGCACAAATGCTAATTCAGAAAAAATCCCAATCCCACTGTTCTCTGACCTCACCCTTTCTGCGGTCTCCTGAGTGTTTGTTCTAGAACAGGGCAGGCAATACCCTGATGTAAGGAACAGCAAGCTGACCAGGGTGTAACAGAACAACCCCATGTGATATTCGCTCTTGCTTATGCATAAGTTTAAATTAAAGCAGTCATAGACTGACTGCATAAAAGAAGTACAATTTATTAATATAAAATTTTATTGGGTCAGAGCTGGGAAAAATTAGTTACCTGGATAAGGTGCACAAAATATTCAATGCCAAAAGTAACGCCATGGTGATACGTCTGCAGACTGCAAAGCCAGACTTCAATCTGAAGTAGCTTGCTGCACTCTGCGTCAGAGGATGAGCATTGCTGTGGGTCTAAACAGTCTTTCCTATCTCCAGGCTGCAGAGATCTGTAGGCTTGGCTAGTTCAATTTATTACATCTTGTCCAGCAGTGTTTGCACAGGTATGATTCGCTTCCATGATCCAGTCACAACAGTGTAATGAGCTTTTCTACATCTGCTGAGCTGCAAGAGATCTGTGGGCCATGAGCACAAGTGAAAGCAATTCTGGGTTTAGTTAACGTGATAACCATATCAGATTTGTTAATCTATGGGAATTTATTTGTTTGAGCCCTTAAGCTGAGTACAAATCTGAATTTGCTGAGTGCACAGTATGAAACCTCACAACAGGAAAATAAAAGTTTGCATCTGGGAGAAATTCTAGAGAAAAAAGATACCACAGTGAGACATCTTTACTCTGAATGGTTGGTCATGGATTACAGATTCTCCTCTGTGAAATCCTCTGAATTAGAGCAATCTCAGTAGAAGTACCCCCTATTGTAAGTAAAATGAAGTGTATTCAATTCAAATGCAAATTTTTGCTTTTGACTATTAAAACTGTCTTCCTTTAGTATTTCCAGAACTGAAAACTCCTGTCTGGTACTTTCTCTCTGCTGCTCCCATCTCTTTGGGCCCCATGGGGACTGGCCTCTTTCTGTGCTCAGAGGAAGGTATGAAGAGGATGATGATGTGAAGCACGTCTCCATCATAGTAATAAAAGGGAGCAATAAAACCCTTTAAAGACCTGTTTTCTGTTTTAGCGTCTATGATGTAGACACTTTCTTAGGTCTATCACTCAAACTATACTCAAACTATCCTAATTCTGTAAGCATTATAATTTAAAAAGAAGGAGTGGAGCAAGCCTGGTGCAATGTTCTGGAAAGAGCCTGCAGACCGTGTTTGCTGCTGCAGGTGAGCTGATCTTGCTGTGGGAAGCCAGGGAAGGTTTCCAGTTCAAGTGCATTAAACCCTGACTGCATTTCTTCATCAGGTGAAAATAAATAGCTTGACTCTTTGTTTTGTAAGCCTAGCAATATTAGCTCCCTCCTTTAGGACAGTATGACAAAAGGCTCTGGTTTTAAAAGAAAAGCAATAATGCTCTAGCGTCACTGATGGAGGAAAGAAACGGGAATGAAGGATTCAGGTTTCAGCGATGAGTTTCTCCTATATAAAACATTTCCTTCTTTTCCCTTGTGAATTGTTCTACAGAGGTCCTAGCACCAAGACAGGTGTGAATTTTTGATAGTGCTGCTGCTCATTTTTTCTTGGACCACACCGTTCTGAAGGCTGGGAGTGAGATTCCCTGCCCCAGGGAAGTCAGTTGATTTTGCTTAGATGGTGCCAATTTTTTTCTTCTTAAGTTTTTAAAGATTACTGCCTATGCTAGGCATTGACTCTTAGGAGGCATTTGAGCAACCTGCAACCTGCTTGAAAACCAAAGCACTCAACTCTAACCTTAGTTGGGTGAATTCCATCCCTATGGAAAGTTACACTTGGTGTACAGTATGTGTCCAGCACTCTTTAGTTCATTGATATCCCGGAGTGGTATGGTGGGGCAGAAATAAACATTATACTTTGCTGAAACAATATGTCCTCTGCAAATCATAAAGCTCCTCAAAGCCTGACCACCCCTCTTGCATCCACTTGTGGGCAGGCAGAGACTGAGGCGCTTTGTCTGAACTTCCCATGGCAGCAGCTCCTTTGCCCATGTGGAGCTCAGCTGTGGTCCTGCATGATGGAGCACATCTGCCATGGGAGAGCAGCAATTACAAAAGCTGTCTGATTATTGCTTCAGTGAGTTGTAGTTTAAAAATCGTCTGATTCTTTGGATACGATGCTTGATATAATTTTGACCTAACTTGTCTAATACAGGAAAAGTCCTTTATTCACAGAGAAGGAATTAGCTGCATCACCTTCTCCCTCCTCCTTAGCATTTGCAAGGGAAGCAGAAGCAATCCTGTTCTGGTTAGGGATGAGATCACAGCTCCTGTGACAGCTGTAATTCAGCATTGTTCCTGCAGCATCTATTGACAACTCTTCAAAAGACTTTTATGTATGTCTAATGTGCCTTTGCAAATCAATACAAAAATAATTAGATTACAGAGACACGATGCCCAGAGAAATTCTACACTAAACAATATGAGAAAGCTTCACAGGGCACGTATTTTCAAGGGCGAGAGGCATTGCTGACTCCTAACACAGGTAGTTGCTGTGCAGTGAGTCTGGATGGGCACAAATCAAGCAGCACATAGTGCCAGAGCTGAGGACTGCACTTTGGGCTTAGAGTGCTGAGCGTTGCCTTTCACTGCCAAACAGAAAAATAGATAAATGGAAAAACCCTGCAAGTGTCTGTTGGGCTTAGGTTTTGACTCACAGCCAAAAATCGTTATTAGAAAATTTCTGATTCATTTCAATAAGGTCATTTAAAGAAATCTAGATATGACGTGCTGCCTTGTTTCTGTGTGTGTCTTTCAAAATAGTCACCATTGTGGAAATGCCACTTCTGGTATTACAAGACGATTAACAACAGATGCACTTTTTTTTTCTTTTTTTTTTTTTCCCTAAAAGCAGAGCTCAAGGTAACGCTCAAATGAAGAAACTACTCCAGCACTGCCTGAGCCCCAGTGGTTTGTTTCCACTGCACCCCTGCATTTTTAAACTTTATATTCCTGTAAAGACATTGTTATGGAAAATAAGCATAATAATATAACTGGAAAAACATTTATTAAATTAGTTTTCACTGTGGTTTATATTGGCTGCAAATTATATTCTCTGTTTCCCGGGCCAATATCTATGCTTTCCCTTCTAAGTATTCATCTTATTCCAGTACTGTCACCTCCAACTCCCTCCAGGGTTTTCTCTGTGATTTTAGGAAACTGGCTCCTCCATCCTTAAGCTGCCCGGTGGTACGGCCTCTGGAAAACTTGGTTCCAGCCTTTATCGGCACCTTGCTGTCAGCTGCTCTGCAGCTCTGTGCCTCCTTGGGTCGCTATTATCTATTGGCTTCCACTTCCCATTGAGATTATTTTCCCGCCCTCTAGGCATCTCAGATTTCCCAGACACTTTTAGAGATATAAAGCTTTGAAGACTGTCAGGGAAATAATGTAATTTATTATTTTTCATGAATTTTACTGAGATTTGTAGAACAAATGTGTTCTGGTAAATAAAAGGAAACCAACACTGGATGTTGTTGGCTCCTCCCTTCAATCCAAAAGTACAAACCATGAGAGTTGTCTTATGCTTATTTAATGCCGTGTGAGCTCTGACAGGCAGAGCTTGCCCTTCCACCAGCAGATCTTCCTGTTACACTGCAGTTCTAGCCGTGCAGATGTCAACCAATCCCCTAGGATTCTGCCAAAGAAAAGCCATGTTTGTAGACACAGGCATTTCTCCATCTGCACAGCAATGCAGAGCAATAGCAAGGGAGGCTGTTCTGGCCTCCCAAGCTCCTGGTGCAGCCCAGGGCGTGCGCTGCCAGCCAGGAGAAGAGGAGGAGGAGGATGGCACACTCCCTGCCCGTGGCTGGGCAGATCCTGACCGCTGGGAGGGAGCACGAAGGGATGCCACCTGCCAGTTTTTATTTCACCATCTCAGAAGGGTCCCTTTCCAAAGGCACCCAGTACAGGTACAGCTCCCGAGGTTGTTTGCTGTTTACGGTTCTTAATTAGAAAAGGTGAGAGTTGCACGTCCTGTACCCTGTCAATCTGGGGCACATCAGATAAGCCTGGAATTACGGTCTTGGTTTTCTTCCTGCCAGCAGACTCTGCCCACACGCAGGGTTGTGTTTGATTTGGTCATACAGCAGAGGAGGGATGGGAGGCAGCTGGAATGAGCTGGACCTTGGTTGGCACCTGCAGAAGGTCCTTTTCTTCCTCTGCTCCAGCTCCCTCTTGCTGGGTATGAGGAGAGGCTGAGGGAGCTGGGGGTGTTCAGCCTGGAGAAGAGGAGGCTCAGGGGGGACCTCATCACTTTCTACAATGGCCTAAAGGGAGGTTGTGATCAGGTGGGGGTCAGGCTCTTCTCCTGGGCAACGAGTGACAGGATGAGAGACTGCGTCAGGGGAGGTTCAGGTTGGATCTCAGGCAGCTCTTCCTCACAGAGAGGGTGCTCAGGCACTGGGATGCTCTGCCCAGGGAAGTGGTGGAGTCACCATCCCTGGAGTGGTTTAAGGAGAGGCTGGATGTGGCACTTAGTGCCCTGGTCTGGCCCATGGGGTGGTGTTGGGTCATAGGCTGGACTTGATGATCTCAGAGGCCTTCTCCAGCCTCAACAATTCTGTGATTCTGTGAGACTGTACTGGGCAGCTGGATGCTGCTCTTCCCCACCATCATGGGCAGCTGGTCTGGGCTTGGTACGGGAACACCGACCGCTTTGTGCTGAGCCTCTTCTCACATGCAGATCTAAGCAGCACCTACACGTCAGGGAATCACAGGTGTCAGGCACTAACTGAGCCTTTCTGGTCAAGGATGTTTTCTCTGCTTTCATTCTTGCTGCTTCAGCTACGAAAAAATGCCTTCCTCCTCACAGGCTACACCGTCTTACAGAGCTGAAAACTTACAGAAATCTCACCTCAATAGACTATGATTTCTTTATTCTGATAAATTATGAAACCCTATTTAAATTGTGGGTTGAGAAAATGATATCTAGGATTTATTTTGCCCTCAAAGTGTCAAGTTTTTAATTTTTTTTATACTTGTACTATCTTGTGGTGCTGTATTTCCAAAATCTCTTAAAATGGGTCAGTAACTCCATAAGGAACCTGAAGTTATTTGAGATCTGGCTTGATTGTATTTGAGTTTCTGGGTGATGTGATGTGTTGTTTGGTTTCAATAAATGACTTACTGAAACATCAAAATCTGAAGAAAATTAAATGCAAACATCATTGCAGTTGGAGGATTTGGGTGGGATTTCTGTAGAGCAAATAAGATCTTTCAGTATTTTAGTTATACAACCCTTTAAGTTTATTGATGTGGTCCATAGGATGAGAATTTGATAGTTCCAAATGCCTCTAGTTGGCAGTGTTGCACTACTAATGGCAAAAGGACAAATGTTTATATTTTAAATTTACTGGTTTTCAGTGTTAAGTTCAGAATACAAATCGTTTAAACAGAAGTGATTACATATATAAAAATTCACAAAATTGAGAAAAACAGTTAAAAATAAATTTTGAAAAATCAGATTTCTTTATTTATATGTTTATTTACGTGTTTTAGAAAGAAAAATCTATATGCACATAAAGAAATTTGAGAGAGGATGGGGGTAGAAACCCAGACCAGATTTTAAGGAAGAGAGCCAGGAAATTCAGCATGTGTTTTGGAAGAGATTGAGAGTGCAGAAATATTCAATGAAACTTTCTGACTGCCACAAGAAATGAAAAGCGGCTGCGTTCCCCTACAGTCAGAGTGTCCCAATAAAGACTTCACAAGCAAGAATGCTCTCCAGAAACACATTGGACTACTTTGCTGCAGCTGTGAGAGTGAGTCAGCCAGACCTCTGGTGAAAGAGATGCCTGTTGCTGCAATGGTTTTGTGATGTTTTCCTGCAGTGACATCACTGTACCTGCTTTTTACCATCTAAAAATCAAAAGACATTGCGCACTGCGAAATGAGAGTGTTTAGGGTATCTTTTAGTGATTTAGATTTCTATATAGGTATTTCTTCTATTATAACAAGGGATTTGTCTCGGGATTTGATTCCATGAGGGACTGACACAAGAGGGCATGAGAGTGACTCAGTATCTCGCAGCTTTTGTCTCCTATTTTATTCTCTGTTCTTCAGCCAAAACTTGATCCTGCAAGTTTTCGAGTCCTTGGCCCCATTCCAGCACAGCACTTGGTACATATTTAACTTTAGGCACATTAGCAACCCCATTGATGTCCATAGGACCACTCATATGCTTAAAGTTAAGTAAGTCCTCGAGTGTCTATACTGGATCAGAGAATATAGGATTTGAGGTCTCTGGCAAGTCTCCAGAAAGGCTCCCTTAAAGAAGCCAGGCAAGCTTCTCTTCTGATGCGGACCTGTCCTGGTGCAGCCCTATTTATCCCCAACAGCCGGTTGCTAGACAGGGGCTGTAGCCAGTCATTCCTCACCGACTGAGCAGACTGTGCTGCTTTGCCGACAGAAAGGCTTCAGCTTTGGCCACTGCAATGTAGAACTGCTCGCTGGAACACCTTGCAGGGCTGCAACTGAGGCTCCTGCACCAAGCCCTTTGGTGGTGCTCACCCGTTACCCTAAGGCTGAACTCATTCACTGTGGTCAATCCACGGAGCTGTCATCCCTTCCTCTGCAACTTGTTGTTGTCACATGGAGCACTTTTCTTTCAGTCTGGAAAAGACAAGTGACAGTGGACTTCCATGTCTGCTTTCACAGATAATAAACCTCCATAATATATGTGATTATTTGGTATATTCAGAAAACTTGAATCAGAAGTTGAAAAAAATAACAGACAACAAACAAAACTTTTATAGCTTGCTATGGCCTCTTGTTCTTGCAATTTACATCTGACAAAGCTAGTACTACCTAATTGAAAACATTTTCCCTTGGAGTTGGGCAGCAGAGATGAGGACAGGGGACATGTAAAAGTACATGGGAGTGTCTTGAAATGACGACAGGTGCCCCAACTGTTGCTTTTCTTTATCTCCTTGACCACTAAAAATTGTTAAATGTCACGATCTGGCTTCCACTGAGTAACAGTACGCTTTTAATGCTGGAATTTATTTTTAGCCTGGCCAAATATAACCTTTTGCTATTTTGTTGTTATATTTATAACCCACATAGCTGATGCAGAAAAACCTTTAGCTTCAGTTTAGCTTCCAGCTATAGCATTTTCTTGTTGTTGCTTTTTTAAAGCCAAAGATTAATAGGAGACAGACAGAAACACAGGACTGAGTCATCAAGTGCTGTCCTCCACTCCTGGAGGCAGCGATAGAGTAATATCCTGCTTATATACGCATTAAAGTTACTTAGGAATTTTGCCCATTCTTCTTTCTCAAGCCTGCCTTTGTAACTCACTCCTTTGAGAGAAACTGATTTAAGCTTGGCAGCTTGTGATCAAGTGTTCTTTCACCAGCATTATCCTAAATGATTCTTTTCTCTCTCTAAGTGTTTCTGCAAGGAAATCATATCTCAGCTTGGTCTTTTCTTTCTTTTTCTGGAGGGAACTAAGAAGAGATTTTGAGTTTCTCATTGAAGGAAAACTATTCCATTCACTGTACTTAGTTGCCCTTTTCTGCTTCTGTTCTAGCAGGAGTGCAGCATTCCTGAACAGAAATGTATCACTGTATTACAGGTTTGGTCCCACGGTACTGCCGTTGTGACTCCCTGGAAATACGTTGTCTGATACCTCTTTGTGTCCCATTTGACTCTCTTACAGCTTTTTTAATATTGGTTACTAATGATTAATCATAGTATGATCCATCTTATGGCTGACCTTGATTACACCCACACCTTTACCTTCCAGGATGTTTACCAACTGACAGGCCCCAGCCTTTGAGCAGAAATGTCTGCCAGTAGTCTCTATGAGAATTTTTTATAGGACTGGCTTTTTCATCTTTAATATCCTTTGTAAGGTCTGGATGAGCTGGCCTCTACACTGAGGAAAAAGTGGGACAATTGGCATTTTTCCTTGTAGGAGTATTCACTCAGGCTATACCTGGCCTTAAGCAGTCTCCCTAAAACCACTACTTTAGGCAATGGAGATGGATGGAGATGACTACAAATATATAGGTTAAGTCTACTCTAAATTACCATGTGAAGGAGCCAGATGGGATCTGCATTGGAAGCACCAGATAAAGAGACTTTAGGAGACTGGCTCCCATCAGCTGATTTTAGTCCTTTTTAGCCATCTTTCCAGTCACATCTTTGGAAGATCTCATTGTAGCTGCATTCTTCCTAAGCATGTACATCCAAATAGGTGATGTTAGAACTCTAAAAAAATCTTAACAAATTTCAGGGCCAAAGATCTCTGTATATGAGACACTAAAATCTGTATTACTGAAACTGAAGCTAACTTTAATGAGTCTGTTATGTGCCTTAGCCATCACCATACACCTGTTTGACTGACATTCTGCTGACAATCATTTCCAAGGCTGCATGAGAGCTTCCAGCTGTGGCAAATTCCCATAAACGTTTTTTTTCCAAATAAAGGATGATCTTTTGTTTGAATTAGTGAGGTATCTTGGTAGACAGATATAACCTGTAAGTTCTTTGTTATCTCTGATGGTAAAGTTGCATAAAAGATGTTTTAAGAGATTCCAGTGACCTCATCTTTTCTCCTTTCTTGAATAAGAAATATGTTATTGTTACGTATGCATGTAAAGCATTACAACTGATATTTGGCTGAAAGATTTCGGTGCAGTGTTTCAGGAAGCGTGGTTTGTGGTGAGGTGTGGGTTGCAGCTACCCTGGGGTTCTGCTCAGCTTCTGCCATGCTGTATTTCCATGATGAACAGGAAATTAATGAACTTTCTCTTTCAGCTTACACCGCTGCAAATTGAAGACAGCCCACAGAGAGACCAACGTGTTCGGATTAAAGGTTGGGAGGTGGTAACACATTTCTTAACTTTATATGACTAGTGAGGAAGAGACTTTATCAAGACGACTCGTTCCTGTTTTCAGTCACCTTTTTGGGAGATTCCTTCTTTCTCAGTTGACCGAAGGCAGGTGCTGGAGATTGGTCTCTTCTGCGAGGTGAGGTGCCTTGGACTGTCTAGCTGTAGATTCCTTCATATTGTGCAACAAGTGTTGATGAAACTGAAATACATAAGTATGGGAAAAACACACGGTCTTCAAATATACAGGGAAACATAGATTGTTGGAAAGCATGTAGGTCTTTTAATTTAAGTGTTAACTTTATCTGAGATTTTGGGATTATTTTCTGTACTTTTCTTTCACTTTAGCAGAAAAAGAGCAAAGTCTGGATCTCACTGCAATAAAAGGCAACTTTCTCCTTTATGTTAAGGGAGCTGTGCTGTCACCTTCCATGGTGTTTTTCTTTTGGAAATGTGATGGTACATCTTCTGAAACATAAGCCCATCTTTTGATATCATTTAATTTTATTCAGAAAGTTTCCTAGTAGTTTTGATAGCAAAAAAAGTTTTAAAATTCCTTTTCCTAAGTGATGAAAAATTCTTATTTTAACCATATTCAGGATTATATATGTGAACATTTCTGTTGCTGGCCCAAACCCCTTATTAACACTCTGTAAAACAGCACAACTGGTTTTAAATATTTTTTTAAGGGAAGAATATGTGTGAGGGAAAGATTTTCGTAAGAAGTTTATAGGGTGGACCATGTGGAACAACATTTTTACTTTTAAACTGAGAAAATTGCTCATAGATTGTCATTTGAGAAGTGCATAATAATTGCACAGTGCTGTGTGACATTCCTTGAGGGATGAAGACAGAAGGAAAATTACCTAGTTTTCACCAGTACTTGTAAGATTTCAGTTGCAAGACTGGAATGAAGAAGATCTTCCAATGGCTGAGTTAATTTGCCCATATTGCAGGAAAGATAAATCCGAATAAATTAATTCAAAAGGAAAGATTTGATTACGATCTTTATTTATGATAGGAAAATCCAACACAAATGACACAGCAAAGATCAGTGGCACCTTACTGAAAAGAGTGTCTGTTGTTTGTCATAGGAGCACAAATTAGACAGAATGCTGAACTAGGTCTGCAACGTAATGTCACCGCAGAGGTAACAGCGTCTCATTGGAGGGAGCTGGGCTGTGTAGGAGGATGCTAATTGCTTACAAAATCCTGCCACTTTCCTCACACATTGTTTTAATTCTAGCTTAGCTTGACAGGAGCCATGAATTGCCTGAGAATGCAGTATGGATGCCATAGCATAATTTGCCATGCTTTTTTGTTCTACCTGAGATGAAAGACCCAGTTCCGATATGAGCACAACACAAATGCCACGGGGATTTCCCCTCCAGCAAATGCAGACATCTGCACTGTGCTTAGTCTCATTCTACTGCAGAAGTCTAAAATAGGTTGATAGAGATCTCTTAAGTTTTCTGTTTCCACTGATCATAAGGCTTCTGTGGGAGGCACGTTGACTAGCTCAGATGTGGAGGTCTGCACTGTGGACATCTGCTGTAGAGTTGTGTGCAGGGACATCTATCCCATATGCTTCAATTGGGGATGACAAAAGGAGGGCACGATGGGGGAGCTTCTGCAGGAACCAAAACTAACCAATCCTCACAGACAGAAGGCTGACCCTGGGTTCTTACTAAAGGGAGATGTCTTAGATTGTCAGTGTCTGCCAAACTGAAAAGCAAGCATAGGCAAAAGATGGGTCATGACAGGAAAAATTAGCTCTTGCTTGTACTACATTGAACACATTTCAGAAGGACAGTTCGGAGGGGCATCATGAGGCTCAAATTAGCTACAGTGCTGAGATGACATTTGAGTAACAGGATGATGCTCTAAAACCTAGTCATTTCCTGCCTGTTTATCTTCCTCTCCATAAAACTCTCTCTCTGGGTCAGCAGGTCATGCAGTTTTGATTTCTTCCACAGTATGCTTTTAAGAACAGAGAAATCAATATTTTCATAAATTATTTTAAAAGAAGTCAATTTTCTGTTTCCTAACTGACTCCAGATTCATTGGTAGTGTTTAAATATAGAAACACTGAAGTTGGAAATTTTCTTAGAAGGTCTCTAGTCAAATCTCCTGCTCAGGACAGATTTGACACTGAATCCAGACCGCATCGATCAGGAGTCTGTCCAGTCAGATCTTGAAAACCTACCAGGAAAGGTATTCAATGACTTCTCTGAGTAACCTAATTAAATGCTTAATTATCTTCAGAGAATGTTGGGGTTTTGTTTGCTTGTTGCTTTGTTTGTCCTTGAGTACAGTTGGAATCTTCCCTGTTCCAGTTCACAGCTGTTTTCCACCCAGTGGAAAGTTTGGTCCCTTTTTCTAATCTCCCAGTAGGCGCTGGAAGCCTTTTACTCGGTTCTCCCTAAAACATCACTTCCACAGGCTGATGAAGCCCAAATCCTCCAGCTTTTGCTTACAGGACAGTTGCTCCAGCTCCAGATCATCTTGGTGGCATCACACTAAATACACTTGCTAACATCTATCTTCATCTTGAATGTATTTGGGGGCACAAAGCTGGATATAATTTTCTGTATGTGGTCTAGTAAGTGCCAAGTTAAGGGGAATAACTTATAGCAGGATTCTTGCTAATTCAGTCCAGGGTGCTGTTGGCCTTTTTTTGCTGCCAGGGTTCATTTTGAGCATAATGTCAAGCAAGACCCCAGTTGTTTTCAGCAGAGCTGCTGTTAAAACTGGTCAGACTCCAGACTACGCCAGACAAATTACAATGGCTTAGTTGATCCCAGGTTCAGGACTTAGCATTTTTTTCGTGACAGTCCACAAATATAATCACATTAAATTAGGCTTAGAATAAAGCATATCTGATTCCTCACCCCACTCAAACAACTAGCAGAAATGCTTAGAGTGGAAAAGTAGAAATGGTTAGAATAGGACAACCACAGAATAAAACTACGTGATTAATACCAGACAGAGACCTAAAGGCAACGTCTCCATTTGATTTAGCAGTTCACAATTAAAGATTTAAAGCTCAAGCCTGCAACTTTACATCCATAAACATCCTGTTTTCACAACCATGCCCTAAAGGAAGGAAAATTTTTTGGGTATGAGAAGAAGTTTTTGGGTATGAGAAGAACCAAACTGGTTTTCTATTTTGTCCATGGCACAATCTGTAAGCAGCTCTTAAAACTACCTTTGATATGCTCATGTGTCTCTGATATTCATAGAAGCATATGGAAAATGAGATAGTGAAATATATATGTATCAGAATTTATCCTGGAAGTGAATCTCAAAAGCATTTTTAACCTGCCAAAGAACAGAAAAAGGTGGAAAAAACCATCTCAGCAGGCATAATTGAAACTGAGAGAAATGCCATTGCAAATGTATAAAATACAGGTATTAAATGGAAAAAAATGATGAATTTTGTGCAGAACTAGTAATCTCAGACTATCCTAAGTACTTAGACTACATGATTTTTGCATCTATACTAATGTTCCTTGTCATCTTTTCATCCATTCTGCTATTCTTTGGTTCTGACTTTTCCTTTATATCAAAATACTCTACATAATGTGGTGAGTGGTGTGTCTGAAATGTATTCATTTGTGCAATAGTGGCAATAATGTAACTTGATCTCCTATTTCTTAATCATCACACGCAGCACATAATGAATACTTACACAACCACTAAGAAATTTTATCAGTGAAAAATAAACAGGGGAACATTTGGACAAAGCTATTGTGTGGGGAAAACAGCAGAAGAAATAGGGGGAGGTCTTGAAAGTAGAGGAGGACAAAAATGTCAAATACCGCAGCCAGATCTCAAATTACATGATGCTTCACTGCCAGGGTCCCAATACTCTGCTGGTGGGCTGTGATTGTCACAGGCACTCCTAAAAAATGCAGTAAACAAGCTCACAGTACCTAAACGTAGAGTTGAAATAACAGAACTGTTCTATTTCTTCCCAAAGTGCCGTAATTCATTCTAAAAAAAATTGATGGTGCAGGTTAACCTGACTTGGGTTATCCAAGCTCTCTGGATCTATCCAAAATGCACAAAATCAAAAAAGGTCTGGAATGCAAAAAGTTCCAATCTTGCTTTATATTCTCCTACCTGTCACATTGCTTTACGAGCAGCACTCCTAACTCACAGGTGCCTGTAATAGCACAAGACCAAAACACAGCACAAGGTTGGTGTCTCGAGCCATGGCCTCCTTCTTTCAGTATGAGTTTCCTCCAACACCTGTGAAGTCAACTGTGATGTGGAGGAGGCCTTAAGTTGGTGATTGATGAAGTACGTACGGTACTTGCATGTCTTTTTGCCATCATGTGACCACTGTAGATATAACCCACCGCAGAACGAGCTGGTGGAGAAAAGCACAGGTGATGCTGCAATTGCACAAGACGTGAAGACCAGGCTCTGCGTTTCCTTTGCCTCCAGGCAGGACCAAAAGGGAGAGTATTTTCTGCTTAATCTTGAAGGATTGCTACATAATCCTACAGGAGACGAAAGAACTTTTAAGGTATATTTTGTAGCTGTGAACATAGACATATGGACTGCTTCTGTGGTAATTGGTACTGAAGGAACGTATTTACCTCCCTTGATTACCACTATTACTTAACGTTAATTTACATCAGTGAAGAAATGATTGAGAAAGTTGCTTTCAAAATGATTTTTTCCTGGGTGTTCTCTATGAACGTCTTAATAATGTTTTAACATCTTGATAATGCTTCACCTTTTCTACCTTAAAAATAAAGACCTAAGGTAGGTTAATTTTATGTAACTTTTTTAGGTAACTTTTATGAATAAAATAAAAAAGAAAAAAAAAAGAGAAGTAGGTTTCTTGTAACCCTTGATTTTATTCAGTTGCATAATTTATTTCATGATATTTTGTCAGTTTCATGATTTGCTTCACAGGCTTCTGATGCCTGACATCTGGACAGTAATTCTTGATCTCTGTCTTTGTGAACTGGATATTTTGCATCCCAAAGTATTAATTACATCTGTCAATTTTTATGACCCATTTTAAACTGCAGTCAGTATTTCGTAGTTGTCCCTATTGATTTTCATGGGTATATTTTCTGCTGTATGATATCAGCTTGAATAATTACCCCCATGTTTGCCTGAGCTAAGCTTTCTGTGGTTGTGGCAATGTTTGTTGGTCACACTCATGATGAGGCTCAGGAGCTGCATTTCCCACTGCTAATGAACTATTATTTTCCTAAATTATTTTGAAAATATCCACTTCTATGTTATAGTGTCACAGTATTTTTGGTATGTTTGTGCCCCTGGAAAATACATTATCATACATTCATAATATGTGTGTTATGATGTTACTGTCTACCATTTCTAGTCATAATTATTTCATGCTCGTAGTGTTGTGTCCATCAGAGCTGACACAGAGATATAAAGTCCACGTGAGGCTTTTACAGCATATTTTGTTGTTCAGTTTCAGGCTGGGCAAAACATGACTCTTGGAAAGCTGAAAAAACCCCAGCAGTAATATTTTCATTATTATTGTTTATTATAACAGACGAAGAGTAACAGTACTTTTTAATGTGAAAACTTCATCCTGAATTAATGCTTTGTATTTTCATGGCAGATGTCTATGATAAAAACGATTATCTAAATATGAACTGTATAAAAAGATAAGCTTCTAGAAGATAATACCAGTGAAGAACAGTATTGAAAGACAAAGAGAAATGCAATCTCTTGCATTTGTGAGATAAATGAGCAAAGCATTTTAAAAAAAATCTCTAAAAATGGTGTTACCCAGAAGTTCCATGTGCAGTCAGTTGTGCCTCTCCCCAGCTAGAAGTACACTTCCTACTACAAAAAATTAACTTGTTTAAAGCTTTTTTTTAACTAGCTTTGCTTCGTTCTTCTTCTGTTCAGAGAACAGGATGTACAAGTCTTACAAACCCCTGCATGTATCAGCCAAACTACATTTTACCACAACGGGACTTAAATATTTTTCAGAGATACCATAGATATGTCTAAAACTGTCTAGACTAACTTCCTTTTCAGAACTTTGGCAGTATTGTGATGCAAAAGTAACATAAGGACAATTCTAGTTTTTAATAAAAGAGTTTATAGTTCAAATCGATCTGTTAAAACCATCACTTTTACTGTCAGGTCTCCTACATCCTTTCAGAGGAGATCCCCGGCACTCTTTTTGGTTTAGGTCACTGTGTGCAAGAAACAGCAAGTTTAAGGCACCTACATGAGGAGGCCCAGACCTGCTTCTGTGGGACAGATTTCAGCTTCGTGGAAAAATCTTACATTAAGACACGATGGGAAAGAGATTTTGAAAACAGAAAATGTAGAGCTCTGCTTATGGCATTATTCAGCTAACGTCAAATCCATGGCGGGGATACAGAGATTATTCTTTGGAGAGTCTTTACTCATGGACTCTCTGTTGTGTTAGAGGCTATAGATAGGGGAAGGAGTCTTTCCTCCTTTGTAACCACTTCACTAGCAAGCTTTCCAGTTGAACTTAATTATCTCAGTTTTGCAGGAGGTATTTAAATTAACAAACTAACATGGGTAAGTAATACAAAACCATGCCTGCCTGGCAGGTTTGGTTTTTATGGTGTACCACAGCAGAATTTCCTAGCCCTGCAACAGTACTTTTCAGGTTTTTAACTGGATGCATATCACCCAGACCCTTCCGACTCCAAGAATGAGGGGTTTTTTTTAGCTGAAACTTAGGGAAGTAACTGTTAAAGTAACCAAAAAAGTATATTTTTTACCTGGTCACCTACAAGAACTCTAGCTTACATATTCTTTTCATTCTTGACTATATCATAGAGAACAACATCCTCTTCCAAATTCTTTGTTCTCTTTGAGAGCCTTTCCACTGACTTTAGAAAGTGCGGCCTTCGAGCATGATGAAACCACATCTGTTAATACTCACCTGTCTCTGCTGGAAACATTGGCATGATATAACTGATCTTGTAGCTCTCGTGCAACTCTGGCCACAGTGACGCACATCAAATGAAATTAAACTATCCAGTACAGGCATATTCCTCTCAAGATTTCCATCCTTTCAGTGGTAGCCTATGTGTCTGGAGTAATTCTCACTAAGAAATTCTCTTTTATGTAGCAGTCTGCTCTTCCTTGCTTTCCGAGACTCACACATACAGAAAATTTCAATAATCATAAAGTCTGCCTCTTGGTGTGTAATGTGACCCAAGAAGTTGCCCTTGAAGTAAGAAGTTGGGATTGAAAAGGTATCCTCTTGAAAGAAGTAATTAAAACTATCTGGCCTCATTCTTGACATGTATGGCAGCATACTGGATTTTTATATGAAACATGAAGAGATGACAAGAAACATTTTCAGATGTGGTCATGGACCTCTGAAAGTATTTAGAGGAAAAAACCCACAAAGTTCATAGCATTCCTACATACAGAAAACAAACATTTTTTCATGTACTTCTGTATGCACAGAAAGTATAATGCATTTTGCATCTTTTTCAAGCTGTGTGGTAGTATTCGCAAAATGTAACGCTGCGTTGTTGGATAAATGTGAAAAATTCTAGTATACATCGAGATGTTACCCATAAGACCCATTCAGGGTCAAGATGTCTGTGTCCTAAGCTCAGGAACATACCTTGAGATGTGACAGAGAGCTCGTGCCAGCCAATAAGCCCACAACAGTTTGGATGGAGAGTAATATCCCCCTGCATGAAGGAAAGGATTGTTAGAGGAGTGCAAAAGAGGAGACTGATGGAAGGATGAGAGATGAAACAGGTGAACAATGCAATAGACAGGATCTAACTGGGCAATTGTCCTGACAGTTTTTTATTAAAAAGATGAATACAATGTGTAATTTGTGTATGGTGTTGTCGTGGTTCAAGCCTACTGGGACAAAAAACCACACAGCCTCCAGCTCACTCCTCCTCCCACCCCCATTTCCACAGTGATGTGGAGGGACATAGTTCAACTAAAAAGGCTCAAGGGTTTGAGATTGAGGATAGGGAGGGTAATAATCTACCATTTAAGATTAACAATAAAGAACCAGAGTGACTTGGGAAGAAAAACATAGATTTAATTCACCACTACCACCATTTACAAAGTAGCTATTGAGAGGAATACATCAATAAATACGACCCGATCTTAAACATACTCCCCTGCCCACATCTCTCCCATCTTCCCAGCTACCTCCTCCCCCCATCAGTGTGAGGGGGGCAGAGGGTAGGGAGTTGGGGGTGCAGTCCATCTGGCCATTACCCATTGCCCATGGCAGCTTCTCCTTGAGAAAGTGCACATACTGATGACCTTCTCACCACCATCAGTCACCCCGGCTGGCAGGCAATCACCTTCCTGCCATCTCAGCCACCACGGGGCTCCAGGGAAAGCTTCTGCTCTGGCAGCCTTCTCCCTCTCCTTCTCTTCTGGGACTCTTCTCCCCCTCTTTCTTCTCAGGGTGATGTTCGTTTGTTCTTCTCTCACCTACCCCTCCTCCAAAAGAAAACCTCCCCAACATTAAACATAGGGCAGTTCAAAATGAGACGAAACCAAAAGATAGAGGTAGAACGATGGGGTCACCTCTTAAATACCTTGATGGCAGAGGCACCGATTGGACTGGCCCTGGCCAGAGGCAGGGCCGGGAATGGCCCTGGCCAGAGGCAGGTCCGACTCCTACCTATGGGTCTGGAAGGCTCTTGAATCATCACACAAGTCTACCCCTGCTTTTACAAAAACCCCACCAGGCTCAAACCCATGACAGGTATGTAACAATGCTGGGTAGAAAGACACAAATCAAAGTAAGATTTGTTTTGTACCAGACAATTAGTTGAGCTTCTACCCACAACTTCAGTCTATGTCATCCTATGAGCTAGTGCAGTTGGAATAGACTAGTTTTTGCACGCCAGATCTCACAAGGGGGTGGTGCAGCTGGCATTAAATACAATCACTTCAGACCTTCCAACATGGTAGCCAGGTAGATATTTCTAATTTGTTTGATTGTGGTCAAAGTGTGAGGCTTTAACTCGTGCTCTTAGTTCTTGCAGCAAGACCAACTCTGCCAAATGGATTTATAAAAGCTGCAAATTGGCTGAGCAACATTTTTGAGTGTGATAAGAAAGTTCAAATTCTGCCTGTTCTGCCTGTCTTGGTTTCTGTGGGTATGTCTTCAGATGCTGCAGACGACCAGAGCTTTCCAACTCTCAGCTCTGTTCAGGAACCCTGTAATTAAGCAGAGATCTTAGCAAATGTGTTTAGCCAATATGCATCAGTGGCTTGCAAAACAAACAGGATGCTTGAATGCAGTAAATTATGGCTATGAAATAACAGAGAAAGCGTTATGGACTCAAGTAACATCAGCTCATATGCTGACATATAGTAAATCTCTTCTCATGGCTCTGAGATTTTGCTAGTTAAACCACATCTGGGGAGGGAAAAAAAACAAACAGCAAACAAGAAAGAAACTATTATTCCAGATTTTAGTTATACTAAACACAAGGCTGGAGACTGTTCTTGAGGGGATGGCAGGGTAGGGTGAAATACATGCGACATTTTATTGGAGTTTAAAAAAGAGAGCGAAAAACTGATGTCATTAATGCATTTATTTAAATGGCTTCTTAGTGTTTTAGCTTTCACATTTATTGAAGCTTAGTGGCTGAACAGAGACAGAGAAGAAATCTGTACGTTTGAAAACTCTTGTGTAAACAAACTTATGTTTTAGCTGGAGCTTTTCTAGTGGTGCAGAGCAACTGATAGCCAGTACACCAGAAAGGTATACAACTACAGTGGGCTGAGCATGGCCAGAAGCCAGAGAGCCCCCCACAGCTGCTCACTTACTTTCTCTCCTCAACAGCACAGGGAGAGAAAATAGGATTAAAAAGCTTGTTGGGTGAGATAAAGGCAGGGAGATCACTTCCAGTTACCATCCCGGGTAGAACAGGTTTTACCTGGGGAAAGGGAATTTAATTTATTGCCAATTAAAATATATTTAGATAGCAAAAACCAAACACAAAACAAAAAAATTAAAGCAACAATTACTCCCTCACCCATTTTTTCCCAGGCTCAAGTTCACTCCTTCATTCCCAACTCCTGTAACTCCTCTCCACTCCAAGCGCCGCAGGGAGGATGGGTACTAGCAGGTTGTGATGAGTCCATATCAGTTCCTCTCTGCTGCTCCTTCCTCCTCACAATTTTCCCCTTGTATGGGTCCTTTCCACTGTCTGTAGTCCTTCAGATAAACCAGCTTCTGCATGGCCTTTCCATGGGCTGCTGTTTCTTCAGAAAACATCCACTAACTTAGGAATGGGGTCCCGCATGGGCTGTAGTGTGGATATCTGCTCCTGCATGGTCTCCTTCAGAGGCTGCAGGGAAATATCCTCTCTTGAGTTCCTTCTTCTTTGGCCTTAAAATTCACTACACTCTTTTTCATTTACTCCTCTACCTGTCCGATATCTTTGCCCTTTCTCAAATAAGTTTTCCCAGAGGCCCCAGCAGCTTGGCTGATGGGCTCAGCTGTGTCCTGCAGTGGATCTGTTGGAGCTGGTTGGAATCAGCTGAGTCCCTAGCTTCTGCTCACAGGGGCCACACCTGCAGCCCCCCACCCCACCCAATACCCACACCTACACCAAATACAACCACCCAGCTGGTAATCTCTCGTTCTAAATCAGAGCACCTCTAAATAGTGTAGGGTCAATGCTTGGACTTGTTGATCCCAAGGGTTTTTTCCAATGATTCAAAATGCACATAGATAATTGTAGCCACCATACCTATCTGGATGCCTTCAGGAAACCAGATGCTTAATGTTACTGCAGGTGTCTTTGAGGGCAGTCTCATGTGTGTAGTGCCTTCCATTGAAGGAGAAAACTACACAGAAGCTCACTGAGGTGATCTTCCAGGTATTGCGGTGGAAGATGGATACTTGCTAGTGAGTACTTTTTTTCAGAAAACTGAATGGATAAATAAGGGAAGATTCCTGAAGGAGAGGTCTTTGGGCTGTCATGGATGACCATGTGTGATCCAAATATACCTGCAGCTGACCAAGAATCAGCTGATGTTTTCAGTTTCTGCTCAAATGTAGCATTTGTTTGAAATCTATCAATTCTGCCAATGTATTTTAAGACTTTCTGAAAGTTTTCTTGGACTCCATGCAGTATCATTTCTTTAATCAATTTCTTTAATCAATTTAATCAGTTCTTTAATCAATTTGTGTGCAACCTCAGAAAAGACAAAGGACAAAGAAGCTATTTGCTGCAAAACCCAAGAGAGTAAGAGAACTGGCTAAGTTGTCCTCCTCTGAGATCCTTTGTCCTTTGCTTCTTGCAGGCATCCAGATTTGCAGGTGGACCAGCTCTCTGATCTGACCACTGTGTTGCCTGCTTGAACCCTTCCCTGCTTCATGCTGTTTCTCTTTTTTTTTTTCCAGTAAAAAAGAAATAAATGAAATAAAAAAGTTTTGGGGATGGATGAGATGAAATATTATTTATTTATTTCCCGTCTACTCCACCGAAGAGAGCAAAATGCATAAATGAAAGCAAATGGGCCCAAGGGAATTCCACTGTTGTTAAAAAGCTATTTTTCATTTAAAAAGTCATTTAACTGAAAAAAATTTTAAGCATCTGTAATTGCACTTTTGTTGATTCAGATCCTGCTGAAGCCAACTGGGAACTTTCCCACTGATTTCACTGATTTTGGATGGGGTCTCTTATGAGCTAACGATGTGCTGTTGATTTGGTGTTTGTTAAAAGAGAAGCCAGAACTTTCTGAAACTTTTCCTCAGACTCATTATCCTCCACTCAATTTGTTTCTGCATTTCTTTGATGAATGTATGTATGACATCAAAAGCGACAAGAGAGAGACAAGTATGCGTTTACATTTCCCTTTCGCAGAACTTGCATGGAAACTTCATTTGTTGTCTGTTGTTTTAATGTATAGCAGGCTCACGTTGCTTTCAAGATGGAAGCAGAGATTTTCCTTATTCTATAAGAATTGCCATGGCAAGATCCTTTGAACGTTTTCCATTCCAGACTAATGGAGAATAGGAAAAAAGCCATGGGATACCATTAGAAAATCTGATTTCATAACACTTTAAAAAGCATCCTCTCTTCTTTTTAATCAATTTCCTAGGATCCTGCTGAGGACCCCTTCTGACATTTTGTCATCTTGTCAAAAATAGATTTTCTTTTGCCTTTGCTCTGATGGAGGTGGGGCCATTTTTACAGATGGCTTGGTAAAATGAGTAGGAGGCCAGAAAAGGGATAATTATTCACAACTGACATTTTCCATTTCTGTGGCTGTTCTTGAACAGGACAGACACTCTAATGTTGGGTCTTAGTGACAGGGAAGGATTTATGTTCTCTCTTATCTCCTGGGAATGTAAATGCTTTACTTTCAACTCTTCAATATATTTTGATTGTTTTTTTTCTTTTCTCCCCCCCCCCCTTCAAAATTCAAATGCATCTTACTTTATTTTGGCATTTAACTCCAGTCAGTATCCAGAATCTTGACTATGCAAAGACAAAATGTCAGATAACTGGACGGCTGCTTAGCTGTCTAACATAGGCCTTTCGTAACAACCTCCAGGAGCACAGCATTGTTAATTATATCATTTCTAAAGGTTTATTTGGACGGGGTGTGAAGCATTAGGTCATGCTATATGTTTATTTTCAAGCCCGGGAGGTGTGTGACGGGAAGTGTTCCCTTCTGGGGCTGTGTAAAGCTGATACACGGTCAGGGTGAGACAGACAGATGAGTCACAGGTGGGAAACCATTGTGGTACCGAGGAATTTGACTGTAGCCACTTTCGGTGCTACCTCAGTTTGAGGAGACTTCCTCTGCCCACACTGTGCTCGTCGCTTCTGACTCACTCTCAGACAGACAGAGAAACCTCCAAGTCGCCACACAGAGCCTGCTGAGATAAAGCAAAGAGTACTTCATGTTTCTAGGTATGTGCGACTTGCGGGACCTAGGGCAGCTGTTTTCTCCTTCAAGATGGGTGGATTTAACAGCCAAATTAGACCAAAGGAAAACAGATGAATTAAGGTTTAAACTTTTGTGCCTTAATTGTGCAGCATGTTGACTAGAGGCATGTTGCCTGGAAGGTCCTTGCAGGCTGAGAATTTTCTCTGTAGGTTGTCAGTCAGGTCTTACCATTTGCACCAACGGAAAATCTAGTTTTCTTCTTATGGCATATTAAGAATGGTCTAAGTCTCAATGATGATGAATAAGGGATAGGAACTAGGGAACTGTAAAAACTTGTTATTGAAAGGTGGATTTAATAGAATAAAAACTCACCCTATCTTTCCCTTAAAGGAAATCGTGTATCCAGTGTTAAGTGGCTCAATAATACCTACACAGAAGGGACTTTCTTTACTTTCTTGTGGACAAGGAACTCGGAGATCTCATGTGAAAATCCTATCTTGCCTAGCAGATCTAGCAAAGTCTCAAGAGTTTTCAGTAGCTAGCCTGAAATTTATAACCCACATTGGTAAAGTCCACTGATACACTGTGGGAAAAAGCATGAAGTCCTGTGTGTCTTAAAGCCCTTTCAAAGAAAACCGCAGGGCATTATCACTGCTGATTTTGAAGGGGAACTCAGACAGAACAAGAGAAATACCCACTTCTCCATTCCAAGACCATGACTCATTTAACTTTCCTTTCTGTCTCCCCTTTATATATATTTTTTTGTTGTTTTTAATTTCTTTTAAAATTATTTATTTAAGGTAATTCTTTTTTTCCTCAAGACAGCTCCGCTCCACATTTAGCTATGTCCACTACACTGTGTTTTTTTTTTTTTATCTAATTGCTGTAAACTCAGGGTGCCCAGAATGTTCTGTTGTTCTAATTTTAAATCTTCTTCTCCTACATAAAGTACCTTCCGGGTTTAACTTCTGTAATACAATCATTCAACTTGGTGAAAAAATGCCTATATTGTACTCTGCCAAGTATGCCATCTTATATTTGACAAAAAAGTTCTTCTCAGAACTCTTTTCAAGGAAAAGGATATGACTGAAAAAAAAACAAAAAAGCCAGAGAGTCATGAGCTACATTATCTCTCTCAGAAAGGGAATTTTCATCACCCTTTCAAGCCCAGCTTCCTACAGCATGTGCGATCAGCACCTGCCAAGCACATGGAGAATGTATGAAGGGAGAGATTTTTCAGTGTCTAGTGAATTAGCTGCTCATGAAAGGATGCACAATGACTTTGTACTTACTCAAGACATAGGTGTAGTAAACGTAACCACGATGCAAATGTCCCTCCAGTGCACTTCACCTGCCATGTGTGTTCTTTGCTTCTAAGCTGGTGAGATAAGCTCTGCTTCAATGACCTCTTCAGCTCTGGCCTCTACCAACAAATAACCAACTCTCAGATTCCCTGGTTTCATAGAAATGCATCTGTGAGAGGGCTGGATTGTGCCCGTTACCACATTTCACATAAATCACCATAATACCAACAAATACCATTCGCTGCTGGCACAGGACACGTATGTCTCGGTAACCCAGGGTCCCTATAATTCTGCAGTGTTTCCTGACTGATTTTTTTGAAACACCAAGAAACTATTATGATACGGCAGAAATTGACTGTTTTTACAATGATCCTTTTTGTTTGGTTGGGTTTTTTTGGTCTTTTTTGGTTTTTTTTTTTTAAATACAGGCATTAAAAAGGAGTTTTAAGGTATATTGTAAAGTATAAAGACTAGCTGTTTGCTGGATTATCAGAGCAGGCTCGAATGTACAGGTTTGAACTAATACGATTAAAAAAAATTTTTTTTTTGGTTGTAGCAATGTTCACTCTGATTTGTACCCATAAATTGTCCTGCTGACATCCCAATTTGTGTACCGAGGGTTATGCTGTGCAGTGAGTAAATGCTGTAGCCAGTAGAGGGCAATGAAGGTCAGTTTTTGAAGAGATTACATAAAACAGTCTCAAAGTGGTCCAAAATTTAGGGCAAAAAGGTCAAATAAAAACATGTTGTGAACTGCTGCTATCCATCCATTTCTATTAATTACTATGTGACCTAAGTGAACCTTTGAGATCATGTGATCTATAAACGTTCTTTTTAACGGCCATATTAAACAATGTAGTTCCTTATTTACGACGATGTAATTAATAGCCTTTTCAACAGGGAGAAAAAACTAATAAAAATGATACTCTCCTAAAATAGGACAAACAGCTTAAACCAATAGCCAATAAACCTATAGCTTCTCGTATAAATCCTGTTTTATTGGTCTGTTCTGGAGAGCAGTTGTTTTGTTTAAGTTGATAAACAGGTCGTTTTTCCCAAGACAGTTAGGTGCCTGGATAAAAAAAGAGATGGACAGAGAAGTCAACTGTTGCTCAGTTCAGCTTCTTTCAGTCAGATGCAAAACTCTTTACCACAAATACTAATCAAATACACTAGAAATAATATGAATTTATGGTAAAGTACAATCTTTTTTAGCTTGAGTGATGTCAGCTAGAGACATAACTTCCATCTAGGCACTTGGGCAAGCAGTTGATGCCAAGAGAGTGCAAGCTGCAAGTGTTATTTGCCTCTCACAATCTGGGCAACATCTTTTTAAGCCTAATTGTGTCTCTAGGTGCCAAATATTTTAAAATGGATCTCTTGACATTGCTGTGTTAACCAACGAACAGCTTAATAGCAGGAAATGCCTGGAGTGTTAGTGGGAAATTGTATTTATTTATTCTGTAGAAGATCCTTCAGGACTGGGACCCTGTTACAGCTCTGCTGTGCTCCACAGGGAAGCTCCTGTGTGCAGCAGACCTGGGTTTCACTATTATATGTGTCCACACCTGCTCAGCCACCTGGGCTGTGTCGCTTGGCTTTTCTGTACTGAGCTTCTCATCTCAAAAGTGTATTAGTAATTCCTCCTGTTTAAAGTGCTAGACTAAAATGACTATGTAGAAGCTAGGTTGTATTTAGATACAGGACAGAAGAGAGAAAATAATACCTGTTTTATGAATGTGGTAAGTCCAAGAGAAAGATTCTGGGCTCTTTCATTGAAATGAATAGATCTTTGGCTCCCAAAAATATCTGCAAGAAAAGCTGGGAGCTGTAACTGCCCTGGTGAAATTCTTGTCTGACCATTTAGAGCCTGGCAAAGGTGCCACAAGACCCCATGCAAGAAAGAAAATACTTTTATTTTGGTCTTTTTTTTTTTTTTCTTTTTAAAAGGAGTAAAACCATGTAATGATGATGTGGACTTCAAACAGGACGAGGAAGAGCAAAGTCCTGGAGGAGGTGGAGGGATGAGTCACCTGCCTTGAGCTCCCAGCAGAAGTTCCTGGGCAGGGAGCAATCGACTGGCGCTAAGTGTCCTGCTGCTCCTGAGCATTAGCAGTAACAACAACCATAACTGAAGTTCTCAGGGCTCGTGTGTGCTTATTTCAGAAGGGATACAGGACACGATAGGCTGTGTCAGACCCAATAAGGAGATGTTAGCAAGCACATGTTTGCGTATGAGGTAACTGTTGCTCATAAGTTTTTATGATGTCTTGTGAGCTAACAGCCGGGAGCCCGGCTGGCGCCAGCCTGGGTGTCAAGTGGCATCTACCTGGAGAGATGGCAAATATTTGACTTGGTGCCGATGAGCCAGACTTCAGTCCTGGCGCTCTGCTCCCCATAAAGTGAATCGTGGCAGAAATCGTGGTTGTGTTTGAACCCTGATGAATCTTCTCTTAACGGCTACTAATTTTTGCCTTTTTCTTGGTCTGACCATTAAAACGCAACCAAGAAGTTCTGTTTACATGAGCACCACTTAAAGCTCTGCTCAGGGCTCTATGGCTGCTCCCTTGAGAGCAAAGGGGGAACAACATTGCTGCAAGGTTGAGTCAGTCCCCTGATGTGGGGACCTCCTGGGGCTTCTTTTTGGCAAAGGCAGGTTCCTAGGCGCGCAGCAGAGGCCAGCCAGCCTGTCCTTCCCCTCTGCTAGGGCTGACTTCTCTCCTGAGTCACCGGGGCCAGCCAAGGATTTGATGAACACAGGGTTGCCCCAGTTGAGCTACTTCACGGTGCTCTAATGGAGTCGGTGCGCTGTATGGTAGCAGCACTTCTGCCAGGCTGACGTACTCTGCCAGTGTAGATTAAGTGAAATCAGTGAGCACAATAGTTGAAGGCAAGCCACAAATAAATTATATTCACAGGTTTTATTTATTTTTTTTCTGAGGCTAAAAGGGTGGGTAATTCAGTCTCCTGTGTCTCTCCTACAACACAAACTTTTACCCAACTACTCCTACCCCTTTGAGGACAGATTTTAAATCTTAAAGAAAAATGCCAGCATTCATTATTTCCTGCTTAGGTGTGTAGAATTAAAGTCTCTATCTCCTCATCCATTAAATTAATCGTTAGAGAATTTTCTTGCACATTCTTGTCTTGAACTGTAGGAGGAAGAGGAAAATGTTGAAATATTTTTTTCTTTTTTTTTCTTTTCCTTTCTTTTCAGATGTTCACACGTTGCAGAAAAATGAAAGCACTAATCAAGGAACAGCCAAATTTCCTCCCCTCACACCTATTTCTTCCAAAGCGAGACCAGTGTCAGCTGTTTGGAGAATGGAGGGGACAGGAGCTCCAAGAAATGTGTTTATATGCAGCTCTGAGCTGCATACAAATATCAGATAACATTTTGTAAGAAATCCTGTTACAGTAAAGTAAAGAAAATTTTGAAGTCCTACAAGTTTATAATAAAAATGCAAGGGTTGAAAACATTGGCAAGCACACTTGAGAGAACTTGTGATTGAATCACTGAGGTCTGCTTCTTTCTCTAACCGTTCTTGCTTTGGCCTTGGTGAATCACAGCCCATCCTTTTTTCTTAGACATGAAGAATAGTTTCTAGAGCCCTGTTACATCCAAACAAAAAAATTCTTATGCTTAGTACTTGCTTTCCCTCTGGAATACCTAATGTTAAGATTCTTTACGCATAAGATCAAGGCTATTCATTTTAAAGAGAACAGAAAATAACAGAATAAATAATAGAATATCACAAATAACATGAATTGTTGATCCTTTTTGTGTTCAAAGACCTGAGAGTGAACGCTTCATTTCTTTTATAAGCCATTTTCTACCAATGCAGCCACAGTTGATGACATTTAATTGAGTACGGTAGGATAATAATAATAAAAAAAACAACAAAAGAACAGTTGATCAGAGAGGAGAATGAAGTTTTCTGCATTAGGGAAACACAGAGTTTACAGTGGTGCAGAAAAACATCTTCTGGAATGTTTTTCATCTTTAAAGAGTTCGCTCCTGCTGCTGTACAACATTTTACCAGATTTCAACAATGAAGTTGTACGGTTTATGAGTGGAGAAAGCAAGATATAGAGGAGTAAAAATATTTTGTAACCACAGCACAATAGGGAGCTAAGAGGTGAATTAGAGTTTTCTGAACTCTAGAAATATTCATAATTGAACATAACCAGTTTATCTGCAGATTTTGTGCGAAGAAATTCTGTATAAATCAGAATTTGTGTAAAGAATTCACTGTAATCTGGCAGAGAAACCAGCAATGCATGCATTCTTTAAAATGAAACTGCGTGCTCTTGGTTTAGGCTTACTATGTTTCAGGATGCACCTTTACACTGAGGACGTTTTGTGTTTCTTAATAGTGAACTGTAACGTCTCCTTAGCCGAGAGCAATTGCCCACTCTCTTGTCAAAATGTCAAAAACAGACTGCAAATTTCCATGTTGATAAGAAGCCTTAAACAGAAAACAACATAGGTGTGGTAACGCGAAAATTTACGTTGCTGTCACGGGCTCTTAGCCAGCCTTGTTCTGAGCTGATGCTACTTTTTCCTTCCCTGCTCTCTCCTTTCCCATCTTTTTCTTCTTTTCTATTCTTCATTGCTCCAAACCTAAAGATGGCCAGATATGAAATGCTGCCAGTCAGGATTCCCAAGCTTCAAAGGGATCTCTCATGAGCAGAGACAGAGGCTCCTTTGTGTAGCTCTTGGAGAGTGGTTCTGGCTGCTTCCGTGCAGGCAGAGAACTGCGGAGATTGTCTTCACTCCGGCCTCTCAATGCACCATCTGAATGTCGCAGGGATTTTTTTTTGGATGTTTTCCCCAAGGCTGCAGCCGAAGCAAGATGGCAGTCAGTGCCACGGTCTGCAGGGAGACATCATTTAACACAAATGAATGTGAAGAAACAGGTCTCTGCATTTCAGCGCATTGGGCAAGGAAGCTTCTTCCCAAAAGGTGCTCTTGGCTTTGGGTTTTGCTAGCTCAGAGTAGTCTTAAAACTACAGGGAAAAAATGCTAAACTTGGCTGGGAATTCATCACCCAGTGGAGTCCAGAGGTACAGTGACATAAAAACTGTAAAAAAGAAAGAGAGGTCATGAGGTTCTGAGGGTCAGGAACTGCTGCTGTGCTTTCTGAGAGGTGTCTGGGATTTTACAGGAACTGTCAGCTTGATTTCACAAGGCTTTGCTCCCATTTTCCGTGTCCTGCTCTGCGAAAATGTGAGTGCAAAGTTCTGCTATACTGACAGGTCGGGTTAATACCCACTTACCAAGGTGCAAACAATGTGCCAAGTGCAAGAGCCAAGGAGAGGTGACCCTTCTCTTCTGAGCAAGTGGTATGAAATGGGTGAGAAGGCAACATAAGAACAGCCACAGGGAGTCAAATTTCTGATCTGTTTAGTTCAGTATTGTACGAGCTCAGGTGGCTAGCAGGGATGGTTAGCAAGAATATAAAAATGAGTGTAAATACAGAAAGTGTCTTTTTGTAATGCAATGCACAAGCTGGAAGAGAGGGAAGAGAGTCACTGAATGAGGCTGTGGAAGTCCTCGTGCATCTCTTGCAGTGCAGAATTTTAAATTGCCTGTGTTTTACTCTCACGTAGAAAGACAGTGTTTGTCAATGGCTTCACAAAAGACAAAATTTGCATTTACTCTCCTTTCACTTTCTGGCAGCATCACTGTTCAGCATCACAGCTCTCTGGGGCCAGAGGCTCCTCGAGACAGACAGACACAGTGTCTCTGTGTGTGTCAGCAGTGCAATGCCAGTTCTCCCCGAGGCTTTCACACACTCTCATTTGCTGCCGTTTCTTCCACTTCACAGATCCAGAAGATCTTACCTCTGGTCAGTGGCTCATGGTATCCATGCCTCTCTAGATTATGTGGCTGGGGTTTTTGTTTTTACTGTGAGCCTGTGGGACTGGGGCTGTAGAAGTGAAGTTGATGGATGAGACAGAAACAGCCTTCTATGCCGACTTAGAAGATTTCTGATCACTAATAAAGCTGGACATTCATTTTTGAGAAAAAAGCAGCAATCTGGAGAGATAAAACCCTCCTGGGCATCTCTTGTCTCCTTCCTTGTGGATCTCAGGGACCTAGGAAACTCTAAACCTGGTGACCACTTCACCTTCCCTGCTCAATGAGAAGGTATGCAGGCATGCAAAGTTTCTTGTAACAATTGATTGGGTTATTATTTCTTTTTTTTTCACAGGTGTTTCATGAGACGGTGCAATGTGGGATGCTCTTTCTAGGATTCTCACTAGAAAGAAACCTAAAAAGTTGTGCTGTGAGTCACCTTTTAAAAATAGGAGGATGGTCCTGGAACATCTGGCCATTGAAAAAATACCTTACTGAGCCAGAATCAACACAGCCTTTTTATGCTTTGCGACTGAAAGATTTTAAGGGCAGACAAAGGTACAGCCAAAGGCAGAGCTGGGCAGTACAGCAAAGAGAGGGTTGTGCTGACCATGCATTGTACAGTGGGTACAAGATAGTGCAATTCTTTGCCCTTCACCGGGCAGCACTGTAGCATATTAACATCTTTTATTCAGCATTTAACGAGATCATTGCTATGTCATGGCTGCATTTCTGGATGATGCCATTCTGACGCTACCTCAGGGTAGAAATGAGCTAGGTGTAACACAAATGTACCTTACAATAATGGAAGAATCCTTTTGCAAGCTGGAGGTTAATGCACTCCAGACAGAAAAGCTGCTCTGGTGTCCCCAAGGTGGTATCTCCCAGAGCAGCCACAAAGGTGAATGCACAACAGCAGCACTATTGTACAATAATTTACATGAAAAGAAACAGAATGACAGAACTGGAGGCTACAGTAAAAGTGGATGAGATATTTTTTCCCCTAACACTAGTGATAGTGATATATTCTGCGAAGAATTTTATTGAAACTACATGTTTCGTGGGGGGAAAAAATGAATCTGATTTTATCCTTTCTTTCCCTCTCCTTTTCCCTCCATTGTCGTTTGGAGGAATCTCATCTTCTTTAAGAGGCTTTCCATAAATGGTAAAGTTGATTCAGAAACAGAAGATACAGAAGGCATATTAATTTATCTGTCCAAAGTAACTGAGAGCATTTCCACATTGCTTTCACTGTGACAGATTTGTAGGGATAGATGGCAAAACCAATGGAAATGTATTACCCTTCTAGTGTAAAAGGGCTGAGGACCATTTTGAAAGGTGGCTAAGATAACAACATTTAATGTGCTGTTCAGCACCACCTTGGAGCCAAGGAGTCTCTCACTCTGTGACTCAGTTCCTCCCAGGTATGTGCCTTGGCTGCCTCCCAGCTCTGCAGGAAGACCTGGACATGCACTAGCCCCAGCAAGCTATGCCTGCTGATCCATGGGGTGCAACCATGGGGGCAGAGCTCTGAGGGTGCCAAGGCATGCCACATGATGTCTGAACAACTGGGGGACCTGTTGGAGGGTGAGGATATGGGGAAGAATGCAAGTTATATATAGCCTCACGTTTTCTATAGAGTAAGCATTACTGTATAACAAAGGCTGAGATGTATCATACAAGTGGCTCCAAGCATTTGGTATCAGAGTCTCATAAAGGTACTCCTCCCTCCACCTTCTTTTCTCTCAAAATACATATAAAGGATTATTAACTAACAGTGGACATTGCCAGGCAAGGGAATTTAAAATACTGACAAGATCTCTCTTAACCAGACCAGCATGGGTGCCATCACAAGGAGATGTGGAAGAGCTGTTGGGCACCAACAGTCAACACCTTCCTTGGCATTTGCACATAGCCCGGGACCAAGCAACCAAAACCATCTGCTGCTTTTGCCTCCGCATTAAGGAGATGGAATGGGAGGCTGGAGGCATGAAGTAGCTAATGCATGTGGTGCTCACCACAGAGGAGCCAAGAGTTATTACTGTCCCAGCGGCCTGGGGCAGCAGAGGGATATTCTGGGAACCAGCTGCCATGGCTACTGTGGTCTAGTTATTTGGACTTCGGAGTAGTGAGTTTTCCTTGATGCCCGGTGTTTTAATCCAGATTTGCAGGTCTTTCCTACACTGACCTATAGAACTCTATCAAAATTAATGCAACCCCTTCTGCTTTCAGTGAAAAAAAGTAGTTTGATAATCTCCTGCTGCAGTGTTGCTCTATGTTACAGGAGTAGTTGCCCTGATCTAACAATTCTGAGGCCTTTTGCATTTCCTCAGGTTTTGCACACTTGAATGGTAATGTAAATTCAGGCAGAGATAAACCACTGAGCCTCTCATATTTTTCCCAAACATCACATGTCATCTTGCTGTCTGCTTTTGCTTTAATTTGTGGGACTCCTTGTGCTGTGAACATGGCCTTGGAGATTTTTGCCTCAGGTCTCTTGCGGTATTTTCCATTCCTCATTGTGTTCACAATGACAGAGCCCCTTTCAAGCTTCAGTCTGAACTGGTGACTTTCTTTGGTTGTAATATTACAGTTGCTTTGCAAAGGCTTGCCGTGGTCTAGCCAGGTGAGTGCTTGTCCTCAATTCCTAGGAATGATTAACGGGGTCCCCTCATGTCTCAGCTACAAAATTGCATGATCAGATCCAAATCTGACAGAAATGCTTTGCTAGCTCATGTGATAAAAGGCTCATCTCCCCAGACACAAAGGAACTCGGGGGCACAATGCCAGGTGGGAGAACCCTGTAATGGTTCCTCCAAGGGCTGTCCCAGCAGTGCCATTAGCCCCATGAGCTGGTGTGACCCCCAGCACCAGTGTCGGCTGCTCTCCAGAGCACCTCTTGCACTCAGGGGGTCACTGCCTGGGGGTATGGGACATATAATGGGATGCAGGGGAAGAGTATTTTGTGATTGCACAATGTTTATTATGGGAGGTTTAGGGGAGAAACCCAAGATGGTGAAAAACAAGGATCAAGGGTGTTTGGGGAGGAAGAAATGTGGGAAAATGGAGTCAAGGCTGTCTGTAAGTAAACAGTGTGATGGTCAGTAGGCTTATCTAGCCATGCACCCTGTCTGATGAGGCAGTCTATCCTACCTTCTCATTAACTCCATTTCTAATTTTTTTTCCCTGTGAGGGAACTGCCTTCTGTGTGCATGTGTGTTTGGAGGTCTGTGTGCCAGCGGCTGGAGCTGGGCCACGGTCAAGGGGACCGCATGACTGTGGTGCCAGTAACCACACTGAGTAAGAGTGCATATGCCAGTGTGTGATAGCTAGCGAGTATCAAACTGGAACAGCCAGCAAGAAGATATCTGTGTTGGGAGCCACATTTCAAAACAGAGATAAGATAGGCGCGTTGCTGTGTATGAGGCTGTCAGAGGAGTTGGCTACCATGGGGACCAGGAGGTCCAGGGCAACTGCTGGTGAGACTGTACCATCTGAGGCTGACCGAGAAGTGCGTGTTGGTGTGTGCAAGAGGGCTCTGCGCTGGGGCTGCAGACTCAGGGGCTCGTATGCTTTGCTGCCAGCAACTGGGGAGACTGGGATCCATTGACAGCTACTGGGCAGACTGAGTGTCCAGGCTGGATGGCTACTTGCAGGGATCCACCTCTTACATATGCACATATGGATTTCTATTAATGAAACTTCATCACTGGAGCTGGGGACATGCCAGGGGCAGCCTTGCCTTTCTTCAGCTGCTGAATTCAGCGGCTCCACTAACAGCCTCCTTTTTTCCAACTCCTTTTAAAAGTTGATATCATGTGGAGTAGAGTATTCATCTTGCTACAACACAGTTTCCTAATTAACCTTCTCTGGTTAATCGAAATCTTTTAAAAAAATTGTTTGACAGTGCTACTTTCTGAGTCTTTTAGACTCTTCTCGTTTTTGCAGGCACCTACTGCTAGCAGATAAAACATGAAGCCTTCCTTTGATACTTATTCTGATGTCCACACCATTTCAGTGTTTCACCTGGTTTCCCAGCGCAATCATAACCCATTTGGTGTTAGCAAGACATGTTGATGTACCGTCACTTAGACTGTGAGACCTGATACATGCACATGTATAAGCATTTCTTAATTTCTGCTTAAGACAGAAAACACATCTAACTGGCTTTCACTAAAGCTTCTTAAGAATGTCGCTTCTCAAAAACTTTTCCAGGATAAAACACATAATTAAAACTTGTCATGCTTCAACCACTTCAGGGCAAATAATCTAGATAAGTATTTTGGTTTTACTAGTGGGTAAGTGGGTAAGTTTGGTATTTCCTGTGCCATAACTCAAATTTATGGCAGTAGCCTAATTTGTATGCCAGATCCTGTACAGGCAGCAGTCAATGTGGTGCCACAGCTTTACTTGAAGATGATTCATATCAGACTTATAAACATAACACATTATCACATCAGATGATGTCTAACATCTATTCCTGGAAATGAACAAGAGCGATGAGATAAGGATTGTAACAGAACATCACAGATTTCAGGAAATAAGTTCTTTTTCACTGGAAGCCAAAAACCAAGTCTAAAGACTGGGTTTATTTAGGCATATAAATTTGTGGGGCTTTTTTTTTTTCCAAAAATGTCTCAGGAAATGTTTCTTACACTGTTTCACATTTTATGTGATTTTTTTTTTGAAGCAATATCCTGTGGTATTGATCTGTTACACCTGAATGGAAAAATAAACAGACTTAAATACGGAAATATTTTATCTAAGAAAGGTACATGGTAGGTGGATACCATAAAACCAGTCAGGTGCAGTGTGGGAGTTAAAATACAGCCAGACCTGAAAACTGAGCTGTAACATTGCTGAGTTAAAAACAAAACCAAACATAACTTTTATTCAACAGAATTGACTCATCTCAAGGCAGACACGGGTTGTGCAAACAATCCCGGCCAGCATCGTTTCTGAAACTGAACAGATTCTATCCAACTCTTGATAAGGGAGTACTGAAAGAGGAAAGTTATTTTGATTTATTTTGACTATTAGCTGAAGCATTGCTATTCATACAGGTATTCAGCCTAAGCAGAGACTGTTCTCACCTTTGTACATGCACAGAACTTCTTTTAGAATAACACCATTAGTATTTCACTCGGCTCTTCAGTGCATGACGCTGCCTTGGTCACTCTACATCACACAAACTTTTATGGAAAGCCAAATTATTTATTATGCCATAGGCTCTCTGTGTTATTGTTAACAAAGTTGTGCATAGGAAGGGACTGACTGAGATTCAGCCATCTTTCCGTATTTCCAAGAGAGAGGAACTAATGGAAGGAGCAGCCGGTTGTCTCAGGGCGGATGGAGGAGGAGGAGCGGCACATTGCACGAAGCCTTTCTCTGAGGCAGCTCTGGAAACAGCCCTGGCCGCTGCTCTGAGGAACACCATTTTTCCTCTCTTTTCCCCCCACATCCTAACTTTGGATTGTTCTCATCCTGATTCTCCCTTCTACTTCCCTCTTCTTAGCTACTCAGGCCCACTCCCCTTGCCAGGAGCAGATGCCCACATTGGGGCACCTTGTTCTTACCCAGTGTGTCTGAGGGTAACCTGCCCAGTTCTTCCACCACAGTCTGCCTTCAGCCACATGGTTTCTCTTCCATTTAGCCTCCCCTTCCCCAGCCAGTTCCTTCTCCTCTGCTCCTGGTTCCCTTTGGCCCTGGGCTCTTTGCTCCTCATTCTCAGTGGGTTCCAGCAGGTAACCCTTTTCAGGCTGCGTCCAAGAAATTCTAACTATGTCCAAATTAAATTTTACTGTACCGTATAGATCTGTGTCCAACTCAAACATAAAACAAAGTATCAGGCTGAAGAACTGATTCATATAATTGAGAGAATTACTAATGTTGATGCCATATATTGTGTGAATTATCTCTTAGATGTGCCATAGAAATAAATCCTTTCAACAGCAAGAAGAGTCAAAAATGGTTAAAAGCTTTGTAGTGTTGACTTGTTGATTCCTTTTCACAGAAAGAGTGGGATCCTAGAAATCACATTGTTTATGATATTTCCTTCTGACCTTCTGTGAATCAGAACCTGTCTTGTTATGACATTTTTATTATTTGCTGTTGGATAGGCTCCAGCCAAATCTTCAGTTTTTTCTATGCAACTGTGAACTATGCAACTGAAGTGGCAATAAAAGTAGAAGTTCAGATTACTCTCCAGATTTTCCATGCTAACTTGTTACTTTCAGAATTTATAGTACAAAATTTATCCCACCGCTGGAAATTGTCATCTTTTTTTTTTAGGTATTTCAAAACCATCATTGAATCTTCTGTTTAGAAAACAGATGTCATGCACAGACTAGCAGGACAAACTGCAGTGCAGGATGCTAGCGGAGTCTCTAGTCCTCAGCGCTCTCACAAAGTATGCTGGCTTGTGTTTAGAGAGATATATTGGAGTTTTGTCCGAATAAAGACTTCATCTGAGTAAAGACTACAGTTGAGGACTTTAGTCGTACAATTAGAAGCATCTGTTCCATTGTAAAGCTAACATGATTATGGGAACAACCTTTGATGACCAAAATTCTCAAGCCTGAAATAAAATTAGCCTTAAACAAATTTGGTTTGCTGCCCAGGGTCTAGCTGAGCAATCAGATTTCAAATGATTGGTCTAAACCTTTATTCAGCTTGAAAAATTGGGGGGATTTAAAGGCTAACAACTATAAACTAAACCATTATCAGTTTACACTATTGATCATTACACATGAATTGGGTAGTTACAAATGATTTTTGATATCTAAAGTTGCGGTAAATATTATTCGTCTTCTGAAGCTCAGGGATATGGGTGTTTCAAGTTCCTATATTATATACCTTATTACTGTGAAAATTAGGGATAGTTGTTTTCAGAATGAGCTGGTATAATGAGATTAGTCTGCTCAGTACTGCTCCTTGAACAATAAGCACTGTACTTCCGTAACAAAATAATTTTCAGACTACTTTTTCAAACATTACTAGTATTTGAGAGAAAGAAAAAATAATTTAATATTAAAAATTTTTGTTGTGGTCGTGCTAAAAATCCGTTATTAGATTGGTTGACATCAGCTCTGCGGTTATCTAGTAAGCAAGGAGGGAGAACAGTCAACTGTAGAATCGTAGAGTCATAGAATCATAGAGACATAGAATCATAGAATTATAGAATCATAGAATAATTTTGGTTGGAAAAGACCTTCAAGATCATCAAGTCCAACCACTCTGCCAGACCTACTTCTAAACCATGTCCCTGAGCACTGTATATAGACGGCTTTTAAATACATCCTCAAAATACCAGAAAGGGTGAAGTGTATTAAGAACAGACACACTCGTAAGGAGCACACATGTACAAGTGTGGGTTTCTATTGCTCCGGTGAGATCTAAGATCTCTCTCCTTGCTCCTTTCTCACCCTGAGAATTGGAAAGTGCAGTGTTCTTCACGTTGATTATAATGTGTAGCATTTTAGAAATCTATCTGTACCGTAAGAGATGTCTGTGGTTCATATGGTGAAAATTGTTCTCTCTTTCGGAAAAAAAATTTAGTACCAACACCAGAAAGACAGGTCAGGAATTCAGGATTGTGGCTTGAGACTACCGAGCACAGTGACTTTCTGGTGGAAGATTTCAGATGTGTGGACAGAGTCGGTGATTCTTATGTATGAACTTGCACTGAAGGTGTTTTTATTGCCCTAAAATACTTCTGTAGTCAGCTGTGAGAGAGATATGTCCAGATACTTGTTAGAAGATATTGAGTGGCATTCTTCCTGCCTTATGCTGAAAACCTGAGATTTTTGGACTGATTTTACTTAATTTTTTTAAACATACAGGTCCTGAATGAAGTTCGATCTATTGTCTCCGAAGTAATGTCTCCCTAAATAGCCAACCATAGTATATGTTGCCCACTACTATGTGTTCTACATGTTGCCATGTTGATGTTTCCTACCAAAATCAAGACCGTCTTAAACTGGAATCAGTTGTGACCCTAGGTTAATGACTACATGAAATTTGATTAATTTCTTATTATACACCATGTTAGACTAGGTAAGTTAGTGTACTATCCCCACAATTCTGTGAATTGTTTTAATAATAAATAATAATATTGTTGGTAAAACTGTCAGAAAGGACCTGAGAAATAGACTTGTTTCTGTGTAATTCAGTGCACATTACCAGTCCCAGCCAAGAGAGGATGTAAATCTGCTGCATATCCATTTATCCCTGAAGAAGACCAATCCCATTTGTTGCATATATCTATCTCTATCTCTATCTCTCTATATCTATATCTATATCATCTATATCATCTATATCACGTATATCATCTATATCACCTATATCTATATCTATATCTATCTATATCTATATCTAGAAAAATACCTATATAATCTATCCTGTATCCAGACAGCAGTCCTGGTGGTGTCTGGGCTGATAGCATTTCCACGCTTGCCTGTAACTGGGTAGATGTCTGAGCTGGTGGGCTTATCCTGAACCAGTGGAAGTCATCGCTGGTTTTCTGCTATGGCTGGAGCCTGACTGCATGAGTACTCCTCCTCTATTGCATTTTAGGCCTAGGCTGTGGCTTATGCTGTGCTGTGGGACCAGACCTAGGGTACTCATATGCCTCAGCTCTTAGCAAGAGATGTTTGCCCTCACGGTGCTGGTGGCCATGCTGGGTGCCCCAATCCTGTGTGCACTTGGGAGGAAGCTCAGCCTTCACGTTGCACAGAGGCTTGCAGGCAGAGGTGGGAGCAGGAGCCATCAGACTGTGGGTCAAGAGATTAATGGTCTGAATGGTCCAGAGGTCAGAGCTCAGCCTGACTAGCCTAGGCACAAGCCTATCTTAACCAGTGAACAGAGTTACCTTCACTGTCACATTTATTTATATTTGGGGAAATTCTGCCAAGCATTCTAAACCAGCATTTTACAGTTGCCTCTGGGAAGATGTTGAAAGCTTTCAGCTCCCATTAAACTCATGCTTTGCATAGGTATGGGTAAACCTTTAGAGTACTTTTCCCCAGGCTCAGGACAAGAGGGGAAAACATTTCTCTGGTCTGTAAATGTATGATGGTTTCTTACACTGTGGCTAGGGTTTGGGACCTGGGCGTGCTCCACAACTTGCAGGTGTGAGTGAGTGCACCAGCTTTTCTGCTCTGCACCTCAGTTTCCTTGAGGAAGGAACCCCTTTGCAGCAGCCAGACCTAGGTGTCATACCTGAAGCAAGAGGGATTGAAGTTACAAAGGACATGATGGTGCACGCCTGCCCTACAGTCCCAGGGATCATTCTGGCAGGTTGCAACCAACTGGCACATTCACTGCACTTTGTCCCTAGCTGTGACCAACGTGTTGTTCCCGAGTTCTGGAGCTACAGATAAATTCATTCTCTAACATCCTTTAATGTAGCTTTCTGCAACAGGCATTGGAAATTATATCCACTCTCCACATCTGGTATCTCCAGCAATTTCCCCAACGATTGCTGGCTTGGAGAAACAAAATCAAGTTTGCAGAATTGGTGTAGCTGTGTTCTGCTATAGCTTAGCATAAATTTGTTTGCCCAGCAGTGGACATGTTTGGACACGGAAGTACTAAATCTATGAGAGAAAAGACATTGAGAAGGTTATTTGTGTCTTTTGCATTAATCATCATTACCACCCACACAATGAAAAATATTCCAGAAAATTCTACGTTAGATAACATAGTATGCAATTAAGATATAAATTCTGTAGCTTTTGAGTATAAATAAAGAACAATATATGTACAGAAACATTACACTGCTAGTCATGAATTAATAATCTATTTTATCACTGTTAAACATTAGTTTGACATTGAACTAAAAAAATTGATTTTTTCTTTGACTGCAGCCTCTTTTATTATAGAAGATAACTAAGCATAGTAGAGATAACTTCATAATACTAAGTGCTCTTGAAGAGACTTTTTGCATGTGTGAAAAGCAGAGCAGAGTGAAACACCAGCCTCACTCGCTGGCTGCCAACTCAGTGATAAATGTTGTGTGATATTGGTTATTTATATTTTTTCTTTCTCCCTCCCTCTCTTTCTTCATTTGAACTATTATTCTGCTTAACTGAATTAAATCAGAAAGAAGAAAATCTACAAATGAGAGAAAAAACTACTCTTCAATTGAAAATTTCCAGCTGCTTTCAAAATTCTCACCCAAAAACTACTTAGGTCTTAATAGTGTTAGAAACCACGTCAAACAGATTTGAAAATACATCGGTAGGTAGGAAGTTCCCATTTAAACAAAAATATCTCTCTATATCAAACAGAGGAAGAGTATCTAATTCATTTGCCTAACCTGATAAACCTCAAGGAAGTATGTGCTGCACCTCTTTGAGGAACAATTCTTATTAGAAAGCCTTGTTCCACGTGTGGGAACACCGTCACATCTCCCTCTGTGGAGATGCACCTTTCCTGTATCCTTCATAAGGGAAGAAAAAAGCTGCTCCTTCAGGTGGAATCTGGCAGTTAATATTCCTACATCCTACTGCCTAGGGCTAAGAGAGTTTTCCCCTCATTAAAGGGAGATTCCATGTGCTGAATTTCTATTTCCCCAGCTCAGCAGAAACGCTGTTTGGATGGTGCTCCCTGTTTCCTCAGTTTACTCTTTGTTCTGCAATAGAATATAAAATAAGAACCTGGCCAAAACTGATAGTTGTGTTTGACTAGAAAGACTTTAAAACTCAATTATTGCAGACTCTAGGCCTTTCCTGCTCTTACAAGAGACAAATCAGTTTTTGTGTTACAAATTTAGTTATCTTTCATGTCTGTGGATGACATCAGGACTGTATTTTTGAGTCATGTGAGACATAAGGAACCTAATTCTTAATTTGAAATCTTTTTCAGAGGTGATGTTAGGGGATAATTTGTTTTTTTTTTCTGATTTTCTAATACAGTTCTTCCTTCCTCCTGACGTAGTACCCTGTTTTTCTGCTTGTCCAGCTGGTCTAAATGACGATCTGTCTTACAGATTTCAGTTGAAGTCACTATTAAAATAGGAAATGTTCTTGCTTAGGCTTTATTTTGTAGTCTCCTACTTGTACCTTTTAATTTTTGACCCATTACAGTTTCCTGGAGTACACTGTCTTCTGCAAGTAGATACACTATCTAATCCAACCACGCAGTGCTTTCATAAGAAATGCTTTAAAGCTGTTTATGCAACATCTTTGCATATCATTCAGTTATCTTGTCTTTTGATGTGCATAATAAGTTAGAAGATGCTGAGTAAATAATTTCAGCTCTTTGAAGTGCTCAACTTATTTCCATTCTGCAGCTGGAAATCACCAGAGCGTAACAAACAAGCACTTCAATTACAGCCTAACGCTACTTAAAATAGAAATTTGTTTGAGCAAGAACTGTGTTAAGCTGCATGTTCTTGGTGCAGTTGAGGCCGTGGGGCTCTCTCACAGAGCTAGCAGTGATGTGCTGGTTAGATACCCAGCGTGATGTGCAGACGATACACCCACCCCCACACTTCCACCCCCACGTTCCTTTGTTATTTAGAATAATGGCATCCTGAGCAAAGACAGCAAAATTCAGGAGCACATTTTGAAGATAAGTAAAATCCTTTAGCTCAATAATAGCAACATTATTAATCCTGGAAGTATGTTTTACGTGTATATCCTAGTCGTAGTTGTAGTAAGTCAATTCCCTTTTCATTTTTAGCGCTATAAGACCAATGTTTTAGAGGTCTCTGCATGCTCATTACAGCTTAAGAAGAAGTAACTGTGGAACAGTAGCCTGGTCTGGCTCCCTTTGTGGTCGGTGCAAGGATTTTCATTGTCTTCAGTGGGAGTTGGATCACACTCCTAATGCCATGGTCATTTGCTCTGAGAGCCTCACTTAGGAGGTCTTCAATTACCTGTCTGGAAACTCTCAAACTGTGCAGGCCAAGAGTTTGCTAAATGTTTGAAACTGCACAAAATTCCTGGCATCACACACCTAGTAGCATCATTAATCACTGGTGAAAAAAAAAAGAAAAAAGAAAGAGCAGGGACACAGTGCCAAATCCTTGTTTGGCTCCATCAGATATTTATGTAATGGGTGTGCATATGCCCTATCAAAGCACAGAACTCACCTTTCCTTCAACATATGGACATAAAATGCTTCAAGCACTAAGAAAAAAATAACAGCATGAGTCCTCTTAAGGGCCAAATGATCTTTTTTCTTAATCTTCCCTTTCCATAGCAATTCTGAATTGCATTACAGGCTGTTGCTATTACATGGTGAACAGGTCTGCTTGGTCCACAAAAGCACTTCTGCATCTAGAATCTTTTGTGATAACTGCCACAGTGCTACAGCTTGCTTCTGCAGTGGCAGGAAATAGTATTCAAATTTTGCCTTTCTGCTTAGCCCACGTAGATATTTAGCCAGAGATAATAAGAAAATACATTGCAATTATGCTAGCTGAGAGTCCATTACCCCTTCAAATCCATGGTCTGCAGAGAAAGTAAAGCTGAAAGGACTATTTCAGTCACTTAGGGTATATGTTTCTCTGGCACACTCATAATCTGACCAAAGCCATTATTTGGAAGTCAGTTGCACTCAATCATTTTGCCTGTTAATGAGGAGTTACTGAATCCTCCAAGCATTAATCCCATTTAGGAAAACACAAAGGCAATCTGTACCTTGTATCAAGCAATTATGATTGCATTGAGCTTGAGGAATTCAGTTATTTGTTGGAGGTTGTTTTTCCCACAACAGACCCTCTAAATGGAATTACCAAGCCTTTCAAATGTTAATTTGTTAAGAAAAATATAATGGCTAATAAAGACAATTAAGTTTATATTGTAAATACTGGACTGCTGGACTAAAGCTGCCATGGCCTGTGAAGAAAGCGTGGCAAGACTCTGTGGAACTGCTAAGGCCAGAAACTATCTTCCTGACAGAATAAAGAACATATGGATATTAGCATCGGCCACAAAAATATATTTTGTGCAAGGTAAATGTAATGCAGGGCCAAAGAAAGTAAGGTCTGAGTTGAATATTTTTTCATAAAAATGGGGATTAGGCAAAGAATACTGAAGATCTGAGACTGCAAATGAATAGACCACCAGTAATATGGCACTTTTGGAAAAAAGGCATAATTTGGAGATTGGAGCACCATATATATAAAAGATTGCAGCTTGTAATTCTTCCTGTTGTACTGTCTGGGCCTCGGCAAGAAGACATTGTTCATTACTGGGTCCCAAACTTTATGAAATAGGTAGACAGATTAGCCGCAGCCCAGAGAAGGGCAGGACAAATAAGTTTTAGAAAACATTAAGTTTGAGGAGTGGTGGATAGTATAAGACATAGTGTTTGGTACATAAAAGGTGCTATAAGGAAGATCAGTTATTCTTTTCCATTATGATAGAACAAGAAAATAACAATTACATTTTTAGCTAAAATACATCTTTTATAGATTAGTAGGGTTTTTTTTAATCCCTTGCTACAAAAACAGTGAAGAATGAAACAGGTAGCCAAAGAATATTGGGAAACCTCCTGTAGTGGGTGTTTTTGTGAACAGTCTGGAGATACATTTGTCAGGATGACCTTGGTATTTCTTACTTGTCTACATCTAGAAAGAGATTATATGGTCTCTTTAAGGATTTTCTAGGTCTACTTGCAGACAGCTTGCACAGATTTCTTTAAAATTATTTTTTTCTTATCTCTGATTGCTAGGCTTAATTTTCATTCTTTTATTGAAATGTTCCCTTGTAGTTACTCTCTCTGTAAGAAGAAATTTATTCCCCAAGACAAATGCTCCTAAAGAATCTAAACAAAACAGAGAAAGCCTTGAAACCATTACAAATTCAGATGTATGTCTAGATCTAATTTTAGGAACTCGGTGTCTCAGGTGGTATGGAAAACCACAAGTGGTTTTTGGTGTTGGTTTTTTTTTCCATTAGCACCTGGATAGATATTTATAACATATGAAAATGTCAGGGCAATTATTCATTCTTCAGTCGCTAGCTAAGTTATTGCAATGCCTTCTGCATAGGGCTGTTCACGCAGGTCATTCAGAAACTCAAGCTGGTGAGGCTGAGGCACACTCTTCTGTGTTTGGTCACAAGCATGAAATAATGTTCTGCATCCTTCCTACACTTTCCCCTGCCTTGCCTCTTCCGTTATTATTTATCATGCAATCTGATATCCTGGCTTTACACTCTTAAGTATTTGTTTTTAGATCCTCAGCTAGTTGAAATATTCTGTTTTTTCCATGCACTTCTGGTGCAGCTGTGGTGTTGAAATTTTCAGCTATCAGATTTAGGCATTTTTTTTTTTTAAAAAAAGAGAAAAATTTACTCAGAGTTTAGCTGGAAGTTCAGGGATGTCAAGGTATGTTCTGGGAGGGAAAAGCTGAAAGATTTTCTTCCTCCTTTGAAAAAAAAAAAGAAAAAGAAGTGATTGTTGATTTTGATTTATTCCCTTTTAATATTTTTCATCACGAATGCAAATATGGTTTATACAATGTACAGAAACAGAGCGTTTACAAATCCTAGAGTCCTTGGTGTCTGAAAGTTTACACTCATAATGTCTAGTCACAGCGAGGTTGCTATAGAAGACGTTTACTTGTTCTCAGATTGAGCAAAACTGGACAGAAGACTCTTAGTGCTCAGTGCTTCCGTTTCATCCAGAAATACTGTGAGAAAAACTTTCTGCTGTTTCAATAGTTCCTCTTTCAATTTCACTTGGGACTGAGGAGTACAGGGAAGTGACCAAGGGAACAGTTGGCCAGAGAAGGGCTCTCTTACAGCTGGAGATAGGGAGAGGTGCTTGAGAGAAAAATGGAATCATAGAATCATAGAATGGCCTGGGCTGGAAGGGACTTGAGAGATCATTTTAATCCAGCCTCCCTGTCATGGGCAGGGTCGCCTCTCAGCTAGATCAGGCAACACATGGAGACAGAATGGGGATCGAACCCACGACCTTGGTGTTAAGTAGTACAGCCTATGGTAGGGGTCAGATGAGTACGAGGTGCCTTGGTCTCTCCTGTGACTGTAAAGGAACGTTGGCTCCTTAAGATAGACAAGTTGAGTTAAGGTAAACCCCATCCCTTTTGGCCATCCTTACTCCCTGCAGCATCTCTAAGTGAGGCCCTTTCAGGATGCAGAGATCAGGGAAAAGTCACTGAAAACTGCAAAAGCATGAAGCCTGCGCTGTATCTCACGTATCTTCACTCTTGGTTTGTGTTAGCAGAAGAAACACCAGGCTCGCTAGCCTCCTCACGCAAAAAACCAAAAGCATATGTTGTGAAAATTCAAGCCAAATGTGAAAGGTGCTCTAAAATTAATCAGATCTAAATCATCCTTTTTTTTTTTTTTGATCCCCACAGAGATCTCAGACATTTTTGAGACTCTTCAGCCTTTTCTAAGGCTGGATTTATGTCAAGACAAAGCAGAAATACTGCCGGTGTAGCATGTACTTATTTCACACACGGATGACAAAAGGTCAGCTCTGCCCAGTTTGTGTGTGGCTCTTCCTGAGCCATGAACACAGGAAGAGGTGAAGAGGGCTGCATATGTGTTGTGAGACCTCTTTCACGACGAACAGAGAAAAACAATTGTTGGATGCATGTGTCCGTGTCCTTAGTAGGAAGCTAAACCTGAGAGATGAGTCCCCACTTATGAAGTGAGCTCTGGACCCACAGTCGAGCTGGTTATTTCCTACTACTGCTCCATGTAGCTCACATATCCAACACTCACTCCATGTTTTTCTCTAATTTATTGCTCCCACAGATATGGTGTCTGCTCACACAACTCATTCTGACTACCAAAGACATCAGCAAAGTCCACTTTCTCCATCCTCCATCTGGTGGATGAATACGAGCTTTAATTGTTACTGAGACCCCATCTCATCACTGGGGCTCAGACTGACAATCCCAGCACTGGAGAAGGAGCAGACCTTTCTTAAGGTGGTCATCTCAGGTGTGCTTACCTGTGTAGCTTCATGCTCTTCTCTATGGGAAGATCTCAGCTTAATGAATGTAAATCCGGCATGAGAAAAGAAATTACTGAGGTCTTTCTACTTTTTTGAGAGACCTGACCTCACAGGTACTACTAAGGTTGAGTGTGGGTAGCAGATTTGAATTCTGCAAAATTGGAATTCACTGCAAGGAACCATCTACCAGTAATAACTATTACTCTCCTTCCCTGGCTATATTCTAAGGCAGATCCCTATGTTTGTATTTGCGTTATACTCATCAAATAGTATTTTAGAGGCATTGCTGTCACTTTTTCGCTATGGTAAAGTATTTTGATTACGGATCATATGCAATTGTTGTGGAATAGGAATATGAAATGGATACGTGTAAATCTGTGTATTTATAAGGGTGCTTTTACAGGTATAAGATTGTTTGCTATCCCTGAAGATGTATTTTTCCCAGTTCCTAACCCTATTTTCTGAGGCAAATAGAATGAGCTTTTTAACAGTATAATACATTATCTATTAGCATAATACACAGTCTCGAAGAAGATCTAACAGCCTACTTCTATCCCACCAGAGGTGATGCATTCAGCAACCTGCCTTTATTCAGGCATGATTTTTGACATTATCTAAAAAAACCCAAATATACCCAACTTGGAAAAGGCATTTGACTCAGGATGATGCTATGCCTCTGTTACTGTTCACAGAATATTGAAGCCCACAAGCAGGCACGGCATTGTTAGCTGGCTTCCAATCAGCTAAAAATGTAATTCAAGCAGCGCTGCCTCCAGCAGAGAAGATGAGATAAAAATTTGTCCTTTAATGTTCAAGATGTTCTTTTCTGTTTGGCCTGTTTGTGTCTCTACCTCACTGCAAAAGACATTTTCAGCTAATAGGCTTTGTTACCACTTTTTATGATAAAATAATAGAGTGCAATGAGTTACAGAGCTCTAAATCATCTGTCTCTAACTGAAGGGCAATGACCAATGCCACCCATTAGGCTCCTTGACAAGGTGGCTCTCCCAGCTTCACTGAAGTGGATGAGATCACCAGCAGCTGTGTCATTGTCAGACCATTCTCTGGCTCTGAAGCTGAGTAACATGGCCCAGCTTGTGCCCAAGTCTTGATGCCTTCTCTGAACATCAGACTGCCAGCAGGACATCGGGTCCCTGTGCCTGTGCCTCACTGCCCAGAGCTAGTGTGGCCCAAAGTTGGGGCAAGGACTGTGTAAAGAGTTGTATGGTTTGAGTGATCCTGGACTAGGCCTTAGAATCATAGAATCACAGAATCATAGAATCACAGGATAGTTTGGGTTGGAAGGGACCATTAAAGGTCATCTGGTCCAACCCCCCGGCCTTGAGCTGAGACATCTTCACCTAGATCAAGTTGCTCAGAGTCCTGTTCAACCTGCCCTTGAATGTTTCCAGCGATGGGTCATCTACAGACCTTGACTTTGTGCTCTGGTCCTTTTTTATTTACTAATGGAGATGTAGGCGAGCTGCATCAGACCCAAACCTTGGACTAGTTTCCCAGGGAAACGCAAAGCATGTCATAAACATTTCTGTTCAAGTAATGAGTTGACAGAATTACATTTATTCAACAATACTAAAATGTCATTCCTATTTCTGCTGGCCTCCAGTGATGACAGAGCACTGGGATGGGAATTAATATCTGTTCTTCCACTAAAATAATGTAAGAACAAAATCTGAAAATACTGAGCTTGAACAATTATTCAAAGAACATACTTAAAAAAACACACACAAACAAACAAAACACGAATGTAAACCTTTTTATATAGGTAACCACAATAACTAAACATATACATTTTAAATTCCAGTCGATCCATTTTCAGTGCTCGTAGTTTAAATTTATTTTCAAAATCAAGTAAGTGTGTATAGTTCAGAAGGAATAACAACAACAAAAAGATATGTCAGAGAAGATGCATGCTACAAGAAAAAGCTGAACAGCACAACTGAGAAAATAGTTATATCAGAACAAATCAGTTAGGCAGTGATTGGACCATCTGAATTTTTTAAAAAAACTAGAGCAAATGTAAAATGAGATAAAGTCTTTGAAATTCTGCATGAACTCAGATGTTAATGTAGAAGCATTTTTGTCATGTCACTGGAGTCACAGGAGCTGCAGTCTCAGATGATGGAATTGATAATTATATTTGTGCCAGGAAGCTATACTTTTTAATGGCTTTACAGTTCCTCTCATGCTATTTTCTTCTTTTTAACTATTCATGTTTATTATTGAAGTGATTGAGGACAACCAGGAGCAGAGCCAGAGCCAGGCTGTGGTAGCCACTCTGCCAAGAGAAGATTTGTAGGCTGAAGAAGGTTACCTGAGAAAAAAATAACACCAAGAACCATCCTCATCCCCACATGACAGTGAGAAGCAGCAGGTTCTTGTGCTCCTTAAGCAGAGAGCAGTGACTGACAAGGCCTTCGGAGCCAGCCCTATGCCTCGGAGGGTCCATGAGCACCGCACACAGAGGTCAGCACGAAACCATGAGGACAAGAGTGAGTTGGAAACCCTTTCTTCTTGCCTGCCTCCCTCTCGCTCCTGGCTGGAGGGAGGAGGACTTTTCCAGTTGCAATGAACAGAATGAGCTTCTCTCTTAAATGCCAGGGGCTTCAGTTGCTGCTTTTGAGGCAATGAACTGGTCTTGCTTTTTTCTTTCTGTATGATTGGGAATGTGGGGTGAGTGTAGGTGGTATGACCATGCTCTAGTCATGGCTAGAGTGTCTAAGGAAATGTGGAAGTCCTGGGATTCAGTGTTTTTTCACTTGAGCAGTTCTAACCTGCACATCCTACGCATCCCAGAAAGTGGACTAAAACCTTAGTGTAGGTGAAGGATATCCATCCCCACTGCAGAAACTGGGCTTTACACTAAAAGGAGGCAGTGGCAGCAGTCCTTCTATAGCTGGTGGTGTTTACAAGAAAGCAGTGGCTCTTGTGGCATTTTGAGAGAAGCTCCACCAGCTGCGTGGGCAGTGCATGTGCTAAAGCCAGGGCACTCCCATCCCACAGCCGTTTGTCTGCTTGGATGAACATCTGGGTCCTGGGGCTAGTTACAAGAGCAGAGTCAAGTGGCTGGTTCTCTTAGGAGTGAGGTGCCTCTGAGCATCACCAACGGCAAATCTTTCAGGCGGATGGGAAACTTTAAAGTAAATAATAATAATAATGAAAAAAACAACACCAAAAGCCCGCAGTAAATCGTTAACTAAAATGCATCAAATTGATGGGAATTGTTTCAACACTGAAATCTTGTCCTGGATGAGGGTCCCCAAGATTTTGCAGGCAAGATCTCAATACCTCAGGCAAATCATCCTCTAAAAGTCAGTAATCAGCAATCACTATACACAATGTATTATTCTCATAAAGTCTTTTTTTTTTTACATTAATGTGAAAGAAAGGAAATGTTGCGTGGCACACAGTGCTATTTTGAAGAGGGTGAAATGAGAAAATTGTGGTGGATGGTATGAAAGGAAATGCAAATAGATTCTGAGACAATTCCTAGAATTTCTGGCTTATGAAGCATTTTCACGTACTGAGGTATGAATAGCTACTAGAATGGATACTGTAAATCACTATCAGTTATTGGTTATTCTAAGAAATAGAGGAACTACTGTAGAGGTCCTATTTCTGATCTAAGATTCAGGAAAATATACCCTCGGTAAATCAGTATATGGTGACAGTCCCTAAGGGGGAAGTGGTCACTTCTTGTAAATTGCCAGATTTTTAGCTTCCTTTTTACAATCAGCTCCTTCTAGCAATCTTGTAAGTGAAGAATAAAAGTGTGATTTCCTATGATCTGCTTTGTCTTTTTTTTTTTGTCTCCAGAACAGATTGACCACAAATACTTAACTTTCTTGTTTTGCTTTCATTGCTGCTGCTGGAGAAAAAAACAAAAACAAACCCAAAACCACATATAAGTTCAGCTTCTTCTGTGGCACATACAATGGCACTGGTAATATCTGTGAAGCAGAATCATCACGTGGCTCCAAACACCAAAAGAATATTTATCCAGCCTTTGGGCATAATATAATCTATAGAGAGGCAAGTGAGCTTTCAAAAGGTAAGACTTCTCCCTCTCCCAAATTTCTGCTTCTAATTAACTGAAACTCAATGTGAATGTTCCTTTCATTTCCTTTCCTCCCTTTTTCCTGCCAGTCTGGGAGCATTAAATTCTGCACCAGGACTGAAGAAGAAGCTGTTTGTCATCAGCTTCTGCAGAATGCTGCCATTATATCTAGTAACATTGGCATATTTATCACACTTGGCAAATTACTCCTGTCACCACTGGATGCTGTTCACCTTCATTTTAATGGGTTCTTTCCACTCAGCTCTAAATAAACAAAACGGCAATTTTGTGATGTCTGCTTTTCTTGTTAAGACACAAATGCCCCAATTATGCTTCAATAGAAATGCTTGGAACACCTTTTCCAAACACACACCTCTATTACAGAGATTACCACATTTCCAAGAAGGGTGTTTTCCCAAATTTGTGGTAGAAAGTTCAGACTAATTGGCCTTGCTAATCTAAAACAGTTAAAGAAACAGCAACTCAGAAGATCCTTTATCGCATTGTCATTTAGGTCTGGGTTTGCTTGTGCTTCTCCAATGTAATCACTAACCGAGGAGGTAAGATTTACAGAGAAACCCCAAAAGTATTGGAAACAACATCTGCCATGGGTGAGCCAAATAGCGCTCTCTGAGGATCTGCCTGATTTTCCTCTACGTTCTTCCTATCGACATTTCATTAGGCGATGCTTCGAGCTGAGGCATGCCAATTCATTTCAGACCGTGTAAGTCAGAGCCCATGCAGCAAAAACACGTCTGATAAACAGTTGCCCGTGATTTTGCTCTGATGGGAGACAAGAGGAAAAAAGTCTCCCACAATTCATGGGGGAAAAAATAGTGGGGTGCATGTGTGCAGATGTTTCTGAGCAGCAGATGTTTGTACAGTGACTCAGTTGGGTGGTGCCCGAAGGGGCAGGGCCTGTGTCTCTGAGTCCTTCCAGCACAGCTAAGCTGGTGCGCCTCGATTTGTTCTTGCTTTTGGCTTCTTATACTTGCTGTCCAGCATTTAACTCTGAATTCTGCTTTCAAGTCCTGATTGCTTGTAAAAAGCATCCTATCCTAGCAGTAGATAATCACAGAAGAACTACATTGGAACCAAATATATTATGAAGATTTGGAAAAAAAAATCGCTAACAGTGCTTTTAAGACTTCTGCTTAAAATGTGAACTACATCTCGTCTGAAGCTTGAGAAAATTCGATTGAACTCTTCTGTTCTGTACCTATCCTGGCACTCATTAGATATCCTCATCTGCCCTTACATTTTCTGGTGTTAGTCAGAAGCAGAAGTAAAATACCGATGCACTGAAAAGAATGTTACGCAGAACCTTTTTTCCTCGTCTGAATACAAATAAGGAAGTACCAGAAATTTCATTTGAAATACAAATGTTGCAAAATTTCCAACACAATTTTGCAGACCAAGGAGATTAAAATACAGAAGTTACAGATGGAGAGCTGTTGTTTGGGTGCTTTTTCCAGCATAGGGCTTGTGAAAATATCCAATCCTAGGCAGTGTATTTCAAAGTTTAAGGTTTTGGACTTTCAGCTTAATGTCCCTAAGTCTTCCCAAACTGCAAATTCAAATCATTGCTCATTTCTGAAAGATAGCATCTCTCTTTCAAATAGCTTTGGGTGGTACCTGTCATCTTCGTAATATGTGGATATTTGGAGTAACTGCCAGTCGTGCTAGTGTGATAACTGAGAAAACTGATACAAACTGTGAATTTTATGTTGCACTCTCTGCTGATAGCTATGAAAGAAAAGATAGTAAACGAGTTTGCAATTCTAAACCATTTTAACATATTGCTGCTACCATTTCTGATAACCACACTAAAAGATATTTATGCTCAAGTGAGCAACAGATACCCGTGCTCTCTCTGCAGATCTTTGCAAAAAAGCTGCTAACACAAATTGTTTTTATCCTAAGAGGAGTAAAATATCATAGTGTCTCTAGTGTACTCCATAGCAAAACTGGCAAAAAATAATCACTGTCCCCATGGCAGATATTACTGCCTTTGTTTTATAAGAAATTGATGTAACATAAAGTAACATGTGATACCCAACACTGTGAAGATGTAATATTGCAGTGTTTACAGTGGCGTCTTATTTGTTGTTTCTTAGCTTGAGTGAGTAACGTTGTCTTATTTTTTTCTGTTCCAAAATGCACACAATTTTTTGCTGTTTTGAATAATTCTGAGCAGTAATAAAATGCCTCTGGGACATCAGTGGCTTATCCCATGTCAGACCTCACAGGGCCCTAGAGCTTTAGTCTGAACACCCTGCAGCGTGCCAGTGTGACCTCGGTGGTGGGGTGACACTGCGATGGACAGCGAGCTCCTCCAGGGCATCAACAGCTCTAGAGAAGTTGCTCTTCGTATACACTGATGTAAATGATTCTTGAATTAGGTTTCTCATGGCAAAGACCCGGTTAGCTAAGAAAGGAGAGAATAATGACACGACCCACAACTCAGTGCAGCAAGTGTTTCCTGACAGATTCTGTCTTCATATGTCAAAAATGTCGTTGTTCTTGGTATCCTTTCAGTCCATGACTACTGTATATTAGTAGCTTCTGATCATAGCAACAGTGTACCAAATGCTTCACTGACATGACAAAAACCACAGACTTGTGAGGAAGTCCCACTCTATGAGACAACACAGAGAATTAGAGACTCCTCCAAAGAGGAGGGAATGCAGCAAGAAATCATTCCTGAGGCAAGCGGGGAGGAAAAGAGGATATAAAGGAAATCTTGTCCCACCCACAAGATGAAAAAGAGGGATAATTAAGATAAAAGACAGGACAGCATCACAGTATATCTTAATAACTTTTTCAATGGGAAGATCTAGTCTGGAAAGAGACGTTAATTGCTCACCCATATGTGTGGGACTGGCTAGTGTGAGCAGTGAGTGTCAAATGACCCCCATGGGCGGTCAGCTGTGTTACTGCCTAGTTGCATAAAAGAAGTCTTGCTGGCGTTCATCCTCACCAGAAAATGTAATTTCTTCTGGTGCACATCATGCCATTTTTTTAATGAGATGCTCTGGGCACCGTAGGTACAGACTCCAGAAGGATGATGTTCCTGTGGGGTGGAAAAAACTCATCTGCATGCCTTTAATATGGGAGATGCTAGGGATCCAGCTTTGAGCAAAGTCAGGCTGGTGCCAGCTTTGCTCTTGGTGTTAAATGAAGGATGAGCTCCGAAACCCATGGAATTAACTAGTAGTTTGTTCATTCTGGAGAGAATTTAACAGCAAAGTTACCTTTACGCAGCACCTGGATGTTGGATGAATCAAGAATTTTGGTGATTGCTGGGAGAAGAATTGCACCAGTGGAGAACCTGAGTTGCTGACAATTTGTTTGTGCTGTTGGTACTGTATAATAGGTGCAAAAAAAGGCTTGTTTTGCTTAGCTACTTTATGCAAGTTCCTTTGCCACCAGTAAGAAACCTCCGGAGTCTAGCTTGAAGGATATTGTTAATAGCACCCACAGAGAGATGAGTACATTCAGTATTTGTGATTTGTTTCTATTCTCTCGCTAAGTCTTCTAAACAAACAGTTCTGTAGGCAAGAAAGAGGGAGATCACATTTCATTAACACTGGCTTTGATGGACTTGAAACTGGAGCTAGAGCTAAAACGGTACATGTCACCAGTGACAGAGAGCTGGGAGCGAGGTACAGAGTTTCTGTCTTTCGCCTCATCTGGGATGTAAAATGATGAAGAACAGACTTAGACACAATGACCTCCTTATCCCATTCTTACTTGGGTACAGTCCTGATCTGTGCCTTTTAGCTACTCCATTAAAGGTGTGCTTTTGATGGTAACCAGCGCTGCTCGGCACTTGCGAAGCAGTATATTGATATCGCACTATACATAGACTGTTATACTTTCCATACACAAGGAGCAAAACAGATCTTTTCAGCTTAGTCACTGTGCTTCCCTTAATGCTATGGGAGAAATAAAGGATTTGACTGTTAGAAAGTGTTTATTCTCAGGTTTTAGCACCTTACAGATTTCTTCAGGTAATGCATTTCTTACATAAAAATTATAATACACAGACTCAGAATCTAGCTGTATAGTCATTGTCCACGAAATACAGGGCATTGTGTATTCAGATTTTAAAAATTACAATATAAGAAAGTGTTTCTATAAGCAAAACACCATTTCTTAGTTCTTTAGCTTCATGAATTAAACTAATGGGTATTACACGTTGTGTTTTCAAGTCACTAACTCATTTAACTTCTTGTGTCTCAGATGTGAAATACGATTTTTATTTATAACGTTTCATTCTTGTGGAAAAGATGGGTGATGTTATTCATTTCACTGATAATAAAATCTTACACGAGAGGTGTTAGTACTTGGTGAATTATCCAAGGCAGTTTAAAGGCCACATTCTTGCTCCCTTCCCAGTTTACTAAACAAATCTACTTTAATCTAAGGTAGACTGTGTGTGGCTGTGGGGTGTTGTGTAAACAGGAAGAAAGAAAATGTTTCGAAGCGCCACGTCTTTGTCTCAATTACGTGGCTGCAGAAAGCAATTGTTGCAACCAACTCCTGCAAAAGCTTCTAATAGACACTTGGCTGGGTGAGGAAGAAAACCAAGTTTAGAATGTCATCTATGGTGATCAATAATCTGCACTTTTAGTCTTTTTTTCATGTTTTGGATGAAGCATCAGGCATGATTTTTTAAGATGCTCTAGTACTTTCATGAAATTAGAGGAGTTAGCTCTGGAGTCCTGGGCAAATTCCAGTTGGCACACTGCCTACACTGCTCTTAACTGGATTTATTATTTCTTCTTCATGCTCTGTTCTGCACTTCTCTTCTATGAAATGTTGTTCCAGAGGTTTCACTGCTAGGTGATGTTATCCCTTTGATATACAGTTTATAAATCAATTTCTTACATGCGATAAGTCCCTCTATCTTCTGTGGATTAGAGGTGATCTAGAAACAACCGCCCCCATTACCAACAATTTTTTAATTTCACAGCCAGAGCTGTCACGTTGCTAAATGAATTACTGTTATTTTGCAGTGCCATGTCAGAGCATGTGTCACCCAGGTCTGCTGGATCAGCTTTCTCCATGGACAACAAACATACTTCGGGCACAAGAGCAACAGCAGCATTGGCGGTGGGAGGGTGCTGAGGAGGGAGTTGCAGCTGAGGATGGGACTGGCCCGCAGTTATTGAGGTGAATAACAATTTTTCCGCTGCCTTTGCTGCTTTGATCATATCCAGTGGCTGCGGGAAAAAGTCCCCAGGGATGATTTTTATTAGTCTTGGCTCACAGGATATTGGTCTGTGTTTATTTTTTACAGAAGTAGCTGCACTTGATAGTACCTCCCAATGTCTTCTTGTATCTGAACGATGATTTTAACAGGAACAGTATTGTGATGGCTGCAAAAGAATTATTTGAGGACATTGGATATTTTAGGATATCTAATGAAACCTCTTACAGGGGCAGATCAAATTTAGTTATCTAAAAAACTAGAGATAACTTGTTTAGAAAGTAATGAGGCAAAAAATCTAGTTTCTAATGAGCCTGTGGCAACAAAAAAATATGATTCATGTGTGCATATTCCTAACATGCAGCCATATAAAATCGCAAGGTTTTTCATTCACCTCTTCAATTAGCAGTAGTTGAATGATCCCCTGATATAAAATACAAGGTTAAATCTAAGATTTAAAAGGTTAGCAAAAAAAAAGAGTACATTTTGTAGTTGAACCCAAGTATGAGGTGTAATAAAATGCAGTAGTTAGCCATTCTGTGTGAGATGACATTTTTTCTTTTAGTAATTTTTCTTCTTATTTGGTGGTTTTCCTTTTCAGACATTACAGTTAAAATATGCCTTCCAGTATTCTGCAGAGAATTTATTCTTATTTGTCAAGAGGCTTTTTTTTTTCTTTTTTATTTCGAATGGCCTGGAAGACAGTTCCTATGATTATACTAACTGAATTTGCAGTGTTGAACAACTTTTTATTTCCTGATTTGAAGCATCCATGTTGGTGTGGAGCTGACTGGAACACCTGTTATGGAAAATGAGCATTTATTTGGACTCACAAATCCAGATTTATTTTATTTTTAGATGTAGACCATAGCTTAATTTTATAGACCATTTGTACTGACTGTGATGCTTTCTGAACCTCAAGGTCCACTCCATTAGATTACACATTTTCAGTGAGACAAACTGCTCTAGACAGACACATAAATAAAATGTGGAGAATGATCAGACAGGGCTCTAATCTCTCAGGTTGTGCAGATTTATTATATTAAATGCTCTCTGTCTCCAACAGATTAGCATTGACATTCCCAGGAAATATGTGTGTTAAGAAGGAATTGAGTGAAGGCTATTAGTCTTTGGGAGAAAAGGACCAACAGAATACCTAGAAGAAAATATGATATGAGGCAAGCTTAGAGATACAAGGGAAAGCAAGTTCTGAAAACATACTGAGAATCGTGTATTTAAGCGGCCTAGGTACAGGAATTAGGAAAATATAAAAATATGAGCCATGGATATGATATAATTGTTCAAAGTAAGGAATAAAAAATTATACAGACAGCGATAATCATTAGTGGGAACAAATCTCTGTTGTTCCAAGATCTGGGTCAGAAATACTGTGTGTAATCACAGATGGGGATTGTTAAATATGACAAAAATATTCAGTAGGCTATGCTGGAGCATTTCCTCCATGTGAAATTATATATATGCATATTTGGAAGTTTGACTAGCCTGAAAAAATATATCACTATCTGTTCTTAAATATTAGCTTTCTTTTTGAGTTTTTCTGAGATACAGCACTTTATACTGCAGTGTGAATTACATTGGTTGTAATCTATTACTTATAAAACATCATTTTGGTTATCAAATCTGTCTGATTTCTAGCGTCTTTCACTTCACAGTACTTTTTTTACTACAGTTTATTGATAACAACTAATAAAGTTAGAAGACCACCTACATTGCTTCATGCCTTTTGGCAACAACAGCTTTCCAAGAAAGGCATTCACTAATTTATGAACACTAAATAACAGCCTGTTGTATCTGCATGAGCACTCCCATTTTTCCTCTAACAAAGCACCTATTTTCAACATACGGTTCTCAGTGTGGTCATTTTCATTTCAGCATTTTTAGAAGAGAAAATGCCTATAAAGAAGATAGATGGTCACAAAAAATTAAGCCCTTTCTCTTGTTAAAAAAGCCCAATTCTCTGGGAGTAAACTGTAAAGCTGTATTAACTGTAAAGGAATTACATTATAAAAGTTACGGCCAATTTTTAGTTTATAAAAATATGATGCAATAGTCTTTCTTTTATGCCTTTCTTCCATAGGTACTTGCTACTTGCCCCTAACCACAGTCCTGGAGATTTTAGCAATATTAGGCCTTCAAGCAGAGTTCATAGATACCTCAGAGAAATGGCTCAATATGAATAAATTATCTTCCAATAAATGGGAAACGTTCCATCCTCTTTTTAGTGAGTTATTGTTTTTCTCTCAACATACCTCAAGACTGCAGTCTGTCGAGACATCCAAGCCAAACCTGCAAATCCAGTCTTGATAAAACTACTGTAAGGTATCGTGGGGTGAGCTGTTAAAGCAGTTCTTGTAGTTCTTACTTCTGGTTTTGAACCTGAGGCTCCCAGCTCAGTGCAGCAAGGTTATATTTCTGGAGCACGAGGTTGGAAGCAGCCAGCAATGGTATGAAGCTCTTGCTAATTACTTTAATTGTCAGTAAAAAACATCAGAAAATAGATTTCTGCAGTGCGTCATTTGTAATATCTGGGGTTACGCTGGTGAAATGTTTTCAAGAAGAAATCAGTTAAAGAGGGCCTTTTAGTATTTTGGACGAAAGTAAACTATTCTCCCAAACATTCAGAAGTTATGGAATCTGTGTTTATGTGAAATTATATAACAAAACGGACAACGCTGGGAAATGGAGCTTCAGCAATCTTTCAGGCCTCCCATACCACGTGATACAGCCCCAAGGCGACTTCGAGCAGCAGTAAATAAATGAGAGTCCTTGTCAGAAAGAGTTTATAATCTGTGAGCCTTCTCCAGAGCTGAGTAAATGCAATCATAACATCACCAGCAGCTCAAAAGGGTTGGTGAGAAAGTGTCAGTCTCAAATTTTATGAATTAGAACCAAATGAACGATTCACATCCTTCCTCTCCCCCCTCCCGCCCCATCTCCTTTTGCTTTACTGGCAGTGAAAAGAAGAAAGAAAAGTAGTTTTGTGAAGGTTTCTACTAACTGGCTGCCTGGGCAAGAGGAATTGTGAACTGTTTCTGCAGTTTGTAAAATCCATCCTGTCAAGTGTTATCCAAAATTGAAGTCCTCAATTTTCTGAAGGGAACCAGGTTAAAAATAACTCCTGGACAAATAAGCAAAAGTGAGGGACATTTTGAAAATATATTTTGAAATTTAAGAAAGTATTTATCAGCACATCAAAGTGTTGAAATGGAATATTTTGACTTTGGGGAAAATTTTATTGCCTATTTCCTACACCTCCACCAAGTCACATAATTCATCAAGCAGGCAAAATCTCGAAGCTTTCTAGCTTCTCTGCATCTGATGTTTGCAGTGAAGAAATTTGACTTTAACTGGGAATTAACTCTTTTCTTAAAAAATCTAATGTTTTCCAAATTACTGATCTGAAATATTTCTTCCTTCTTTGTTTTTGGAATTGTTTTCTCACCATTTAGGTGTCTACCTCTTTCCTCCTACTTTTTAGTGTGAGAAAACCAGTTTGTGACTCATGCCCCGTTCCTTTTCTGTGGCCAGCTTTTGCCTCATCCGATACATTTGCTGCCTTTACTGTTTCCTGTGTTCTTCTTGTTTTGGCTTCAGCCCTTGCACATGTGTCATCTCAGCCATCCTTGACCTACGATCATCATTCTCACTTGCTCTCTTATGAAGACTTCCAGCTCTCAGTTTTCCTGCTTTTCTTGTGTCCTTTATCCCCAGCATCTCCGTTGCTCCAGTCCTCAACATTTCAGCTAGGGGACTTGGAAGACATTCGGAGCAAAGTGACACTTGGTCCCCAGCATGTGCCTGCCTCCTGGCTTTTAGGCTTTGTTAAGAGAATTTACACATCACTGATAAGGCTGCCAGTATCAGAACCGAGGTGTATCTCCAATATTTATCAGGGAATTATTTGCAGGGGATGTGGAGAAGACATGTAAAACAGCTGTCAAAATTTGGGCTGATCTGACCTCTTGATTCACCCTGCAAGCCCAGACACTTGGCATCATCATCTGACATCACTCCAGAGTCACTTCTGACTGTGATTTGATTGATGGATTCTGCTAAATTTCGGACAAGTCCTTGTTTCCTATGTGTTCCATGAATAGAAACATAGAATCATAGAATGGCCCAGGCTGGAAGGAACCTTAGAGATCATTTAATCCAACCTCCCTCTCATGGGCAGGGACGCCTCTCAACTAGATCAGGCAACACATGGCGACCGAACGGAGATTGAACCTGCAACCTCGGTGTTACCAGCACCACCCTCTAACCAACTGAGCTAACCGACCCCCTATGAATACATGAGTATGTCTTCGTTTCAGCATTTAGCATGGAAAATCCCATTGAATGCTTTGGTTAATCAATATTCAGAGCACTCTCTGGTTTATTATATACAAATTCTATCAAACCTCATAAAGAGCAGATCTTAAACTTAAGTGCTGCAGTTGCCGTACTGCAAGAGGATTACAATGCTTTAACGTCAGGCTGTTGTCTATCCTCTGTGCTCTAATGAGTCTATTTTATTACAGCTTGTAATATGGCTGGACTGTCGGGTTTATGATATTATTTTAGGTACTTAATGACAGTGCACCAATAATCATGTGCCCTCTTTTCGACTTAGTAAATATCGATGGCAGCCTGGCAAGTATACACCTTTCAACGTGATCAGATTTTGAAGGCTTAAGGGGAAAAAGCTGTTATGACTGCAACCAAATAGTATTTAATGTAATTGATGATTCTATAGCAAAGAAGTCAATTTTATGTTAGATCTGATTTCCGATTAAAAGGAAATTACTGAGATGATGTTTGGACATAAGATTTTTGATAATTCAAGTATCTTGGTTCACACAAATAACAAAGTTGGTGTATCCTCAAGTAAGAACAAAATTAAAGGCTCTGTTTCTTCACTTACTTACCCACCTGCAAAGGAATGTTTGACCTTCATCAGGCCAGCCTCTCCATATCTAGAAGTGAAAAATCAAATCTGCCCTCTTAGCTATTTTTCGGAGGCTCCAATTCTGATCTGTTCCCCACAACTGGGGACCAAACCTAGGAGCGAAGAGTAAAACGGTGCAGATATGCTGTTCACGGCCAAGTAGCTGCCAGTGTAAATACCCAGAAAAACCACAGAAGAAGCCACCGCAAGTGAGGCATCTCTCTTCTCCAGTCTTGTCCAGCTAGCCATCACTTGTCACCAGTCATACTTCTGTTACTCGCATGAGGAATCTGACATTGGGCACTTAGGACTTCTTGTGTTGATTTCAAAGGGAGCATGTTTAGACATTTGGACTCCTCTACATAGACACAGGCACAAATATAGACAGATGTGATTACAGATATCTTTGCATTACATGCCCGTGCTGACTCTGGCCCTGAGTCTGTTTTATCAGCTCATGTAATGGATAACCCTCTCTTGGAGCTCAAAAAAGCCAGCTATGATTGTCTTGAAAAGTATGGTCTATCCAACCCAGCTATTGACCAAAGTGATCTGTCTTAATGTGTGACTGCTAGAGAAGACATTTAGCAGAGCTGAAATTTTTGGTCCTACTCTTCACATAGTCCTCACAATATTTTCTTTCCAACATACATATAAAACCACTAGTGTATTTTAACATTTTACCTCTAGATTTAGCCAGCGTTAAATGAAATATGTCTTGGCCAGCACAGAGCCAACAGGAAAAACGTAAGTTTACACTTTAAAAAAAATCTGGAAAGCGACATTTTGGAAACTGGTCTTTGTAACGTGAACACATCAAATACATTTCACAACATTAAAACTGCTGTCACTGGAAAATGTTAGCTTAACAGATGTGTTTATTTAGGTGATTTTCAACTTAGTCTGTGAATATAGATTGCAAGTCCAAGAAGAAAGGCACAGATAGTATTTTACTTTTGTTTAGCTTATCTTGACATTTCTTATATCTGAATCAAATGAGATCAGACTAAAACACACATGGAAAACTAGAATCAAAGTAAAATTCTTGGCTATACTTTTTTTCTGTTCTGTTAATTTTGAATGCTTAAACAACTTAAAGTAATGCTTAAGCACTAAGCAACAGCAGACATCTATGGTATACAGAAACCCTTGAGGACCCTAAATTACTCCAGAACAAGATTACAGACACTACTTTAGGTCAGTCCAACCTAGGAGCCAGATTACTTTGCTTCACCTCCTAGTGGATAATATTAGATTATAGGTCCTGCTTTTTTAATATTGTACAGCTACCAAAATTGCAGCCATCTATAGCATATTTCCACTATCTTGGTAAAAAAAAACCACACAAAAACACACCAAAACATGCTTTTCAGAAATCCTAAGATACCTCCAGACCAAACAGGTTAAGCAGGGCAAAATCTTTAGCAGCATCTCAGACTAACTTATACCATATTACTAACAGTGCTATCTATGCTATGTTTTAGTGATTATTAGTATCTGTTCCTTAGTCTATGAGTAAACATGTGACAACAACTGGTGTGTCTACACATACGTGTGGAAACTGCATATTTGAAAATGATTCTTAGTTATTTGCATTGTAAGGTCAGAGTAACATACAAGTAAACTGTTGATTTGGGTTCCTTTTAATATTTGTTAACAGGCAATATTGGACAATAAATTTTATAAAAAATAAATGTGGGCAAATAAATTTGTAGTAAAAGGCTGGTGCCCTAAGAAAACTAAGATTTTGTTATGGAGGGCTCTTCTTCATTAGCCCTTCATTACCTTGAAATCAGCAGAACATTTTCTTGTGGCTTCAGGGGGCTGTGGGTGTATCCCCATTTCTTGTTCTACTGATGACATGGACTGTCTTAACGCTAGTACATAACCTAGCACTCTCAAGGGCCTTGTAATTCTTTTTTTAGCATCCAGGATTTCTATATTTGTTCTTCAATGTTCTGGCCTTTCTGGTGGTTAAAATTTGTGCAAAGTCCATCTTTTCAAAAAATTAAGGAAAAAACATAATTCTTTTCTGAGGCTTCTTTTTGCATAGTGGAGATCAGGACTCACAAAGTGTTATTTCATGACAACACACTCTCTTCTTCAGGCCAGTGGTTCAACTACTAAGGCCTTTCATAAACCTCCTTCCACCCATCCCATCCCTCCTAACCTAGAGCTGTGCCAAGGCAAAGAGCCATGAGGAGCAATGAGTATTGCTCAGTGTGTACATCTGAAATACAGGAGGGCTCCATCCTAATATGAACCACTATGGTCATTATCTGTGCCTAGTATTTCAGTTGTGTATATTCTCTGGATATGGCATTTTTCCTAATTGGCATTTCTTGGCTATTGTGCCTAGGAGCTGTAAATCATGGGCTTTTAGTTAACAAGATGTGTGAAGGGGTTCTGAGGAACCTTCATTAAGCATTTCTCAATAATGTTAGGAACTGTAGTCAGGGAAGGAGCTAATTTAATATTCCTTCTTCAAATATGCTAAGACAGGGGATTATTCTTAAACATAATTGTTCCCTGAGGAAATAAGGAGAGGAAAATAAGACAGGGATGGGGGTTACATGAACACCCTCCCCAGAAACTGTTTTTATGGTGTGCATTACTGCTCTCTGTCTATTTTTAACTCTGTGAGTCTGCAGCTAAATTGTATATAGTCTGCCTTTATAATTGATTGTCATCAGGGGCCCAGAGCAAGGTAACCACAGAGGAAGAGGAATAAGACCCAAGCAGGGCAAAACCTGAGTATAAACGTATATCAGGGTGCCTGGAAGGAAAGTAGTAGGTGCCCATCATGCTCTGCCCTCATTATATCACCGTATTCTGAAGCCAGGCATTTTTTATATTAAAGGGTATAGTTAATGAGGATAATTGAAATAGTTTCTAATTATTTGGAAGTCAAAGCTTAGTTAGTGACTCTAGAGTAAAAACAAAGAAATTGTGTAAGCAGTGAAAGTCTTTGTGAAGCCCAGTTTTTCATACAGCTCCAGTTTAGTGGTTTTTTATAGCCATACACTTTGTCTCCATCCTGTAAAATGCAAGTCTGCCATGGTGCACTCAAACTATACTTTATAGAGGTTGTAATCTGATAATGAATAGGCTGCATGCTAAAACTTAAAACTGGGTTTTATGAGCTCCAATCCAGCACGGATTTCTTCCTATTTCCTTCCCCAAAAGCTATGGAAAAATTTCCAGGTATCAGTTTTCCAAGTCATCAAAGAGTAAAAAATTAAAAACAAATAAAGGAAGAATAGGCTCAGCAAGCCCAAACTCTCTTCCTCCTCAAGTAGAAAATACCTCCCAGATAAAAATTTTTAGAGACCTTTAGCGTAAACCAAAATTGGAGAGTGTATCTCATCTGGAGTAATCCGAAAAGTCACATGAAATCTAGCCTTGATTCTCAAATATGAGCTAATGTGCAAGTGGTAAGACAAAGCCTTTCAGTATTGGCTTATTTCAATGCAAGTGTTAAAGCTTTTGCTGAAGCAGAGGTTCAAGAATGTATTGTAGCAGAATATCTTTATGCTAGAGAAAATGGCTAGGCAGAATTCCTGAGAGTTATAAAAAGTCCCCAAATAACTACAGAGACATCAAAATGTCATCAGGTTGTTATACTTTAAATTATAAACAGGTGACCCAGTGATGTGATGCAAAAAGGAGTCCAAGTCCCTGCATTTCAGACCAGGAGTCTCCTCATTATTTACTGCTAATTATGTTGAACTGTGCACTACATTTTAATTAAGCTTGTCCTGAACTCTGTCTGCTCTGAAGCTTCTAGGGTCATTACTCAGATACTCCACAAGCACAATATTATCAAAAACTAAAAGTTGCTTTTGGCCTTTCTTTTGATTTTTGATTTTTCCCCCTCCCTTCCCATCTGCAGGAGTGTGGCTCCCTTCCAGCTCAGCTGCTGGAGCTGAATGTGGACATACTTTCTCTGTGGACACAGAAGAGATGCCTGAGCCCTGCAGTGGAGGATCCCTTCTCTTAGAAGATGCTGCAAAACCTGAGCTGTTGTGGAGAGCCTCTCCTGTTTCGGTTGTCTTGGGGACTGGATGTGAGACCTCACAATGCAGAAAAGAGCAGCCTTCCTCATTCGCATTCAGCCGCCTCATTTCCATCACCAGAAATCCCTTTCAGTGCACTGTTTACAAGAACAGGTGTAGCTAAATTATAGCTCTTGAAACTCACAACACCCATGAGCTGTTCCTGAGTGGTTTTTCATGAGGAGGTGCTTGTGTTCCTGGAAGCAGGTCTGGGGGAGGAAACAAGCCTAAAAGGCATCTGAAATACAGTTCCCAGACTACGCTGGGATGAAGATGTTTGCTCAGTGAGCTGTGGAGAACACCTGGAGAATCATTTTCACTTCTTGCCAACTAATTTCCCCCAGAGTTCCTTCATTTTGAACGTTTTAAGGTATGAAGTATGCGTACAGGGACTTTTTTTTTCGGTACAAGTTGCATCCCTGAGACAGCTGACCATCCTAGTGTCAGAGAGCTGTCAATGCAGATACTTTCCAGCTGTGGCCAAATGGGAGAAGACTTGCTGAGATGTACAAAATTCAGTTCTAATCTCACTGCAGATGAAATTAACTCATGGAAAGACTGAAGGATTGCTTTCTCCAACCAAAGCTATCAGATGTGCTACTGTTTGGTGAGGATTCTGAACTGTTCGAAATTACAGGAGCCACTAGCACGTTGTGGCCAAGGGTTTCTGAACTCATAGCTTAGAAATTTTCAAGGAGAGATGAAATAAATTCTTCCACCTTCCTTCTTCCTTCCTCCACCTTGCCAGCCAGGCAGCTGAAACTTCCACATCACGACAGGCTTGTTTCCACAGGAGGCAGGATTAGATTAGCAAGACTTCTCTGGAGATTGCTGTTTTCATTTCCCACTTCCATATTTGCAGAACTAGCACCTTGATGCCAGAGGTAAGGAGGTTTCATTCATGTGTTTCTTGGAGTAGGGATCTGAAAAGTTTTCAGTGAGCCACCAGGCAATGAAGCTGTGATATGGGTATTCTAAGAGTCAAGAAGACCATGGGTAAATAAGGGAGAAAAATTTCAAGTAGATGGGAAGCAATAACATTTTGCAAGAAAACACCACATAATAATCAGATGGGCTATTGCAAAGAGGCTGTGACTAATATGGAAGTTTCTGAGACCTAGAATATAGTGTAGGATAGTCTAAATAATGTTTTGACAGTTAAGCCTGACTTCTCAGCTGGGCAGTGTCAGAGTTCTTGCCTGATGTTGGAAAACCCACTTGGATCAATAATTTCTTTCAGAACTTGAATTATGCAATTTCTTGTGTGCCTATTCCTGTAGTCACAAAGGCTGTTTCTTTCCTTGCTTGTTCAGAAGAGTATAACATATCCATCTCTGTCTGATAAACTGCAATCTCTAGATTCTTGATATCTCTTCACAATCTGTCCGGAGAAGTTTATTACTGAAGGTTCAAACTGAGAAATCCTCGTAGAAAATAATGATTCTCGCTTTCAAAACGAGATACTGCCTATCTTACATAATCATCACGAGGATTCATTCAGTCATCTTTTACCTGCTTTGGAAATATCAGAAGGATTAATAGCAATTCATCATTTTTGAAACTCTGGTATACATTTTAACACGATGTTTGACAGGTTTGCATAATGTATGATTAATCAATTAGAAATTTTGTACATATGCATGACACTACATGAATATTCCTCTGATCTTTCTCCAACACACTTGTAGACACAAAGTTCTTGTACAGTAGTTGGAAAAAAAAAAAGAAATCTTTTCATTCAGCTCCCACTTATGAACAGTTTCAAAAAGAAATAGCATTGCTTCACTAATGAAAGAAAAAAGGGGAAATATGTCTGTCTATCAGGAAATCTGATATGCGCTACACTTGCTAAATCCCCTTTTCAGTGAAATGGATTAAGAGAACTTACAGAAAAATGTAATTGAAAAAGTGGGATAATAAACTGCATGCTTTGAATAGAAGATAGGATTATACTTACTGCTCTGGAAAAAAAAAAAGATGTTCTTTGTACTGTGGAAGAAAAGCAGTTCCATACATGCTTCAGTACTTTATTCTGGACCTGAGCTGTCTACCAGTTTAATCTTGTTACTCAAACTTGTTGTGAGATGGTAATGGACAGAGTTTACACTTCGTTCTTTGGAATGTAGATGAAACTTCAGCTGGCATCAGTGACAACCACAACTGTATAACAGTGGGCAGTAACTGGATATGAAAAACAATTTTTTCACGAATTATCATTCATAATCTCCAAGTAAGGTCCTAGATGAGAAAATATCCTGAAACTAGAAGAGAGATGGTTCTGGATCCAAGATATATTCAAGGGAGTTTTGATCCAGTGAACTAAAATCTTTACACTAGATCTCAAAACCCAAAAACCTTTCTATTGTGAATCTGCATGGATGGAGATGCAAAAGCAAATGACTCATCTGATACTAATTCTTGTATAATAACTCAAGATGGTTGAGCAAAGACCAGCTAATGGAGAAAGGAATGCAATTTGTTGACAAACACTTCTGTTAAGTTAGAATTATAGAATGTGTTGGGCTGGAAGGGACATTTAAAAGTCATCCAGTCCAACCGCCCTGCAGTAAGCAGGGACATGTGCAAAATGTGTGCTTACGCCTGCGAGTTTAGTGGCCTCAATGGTCAATCTGAGGGAGAAAAGGAAACAGCAGTGAAATTAATCATACCGTTGCCTGTTTGTCTGATATTTTTGGCATATTGCAGTACATTAACTACAGTAAAATTTGGCAAGGGATCTCGCTTTTCAATGAAATAATGTATTTTGTAACATATTTTCCCCTATCTTATTATTCTTTGGCATATAACACATATGGAGATTAGAAGGTCATATTAAAATATTCATTAGTCACCTAAAAATGGTTACGGCATCTGACAAGAAAGAAATCAAGTCACAAAAATCCTTTCCAGGGCAGGCCGTGAAAGGCTGCACTTGGTGCCAAATGTGGGACTGGTCAGACCTATGTTTAGAAACCCATGATAAGTTCTAAACACAGTTTGATGAAAACCTGATGCAAGTTTCTTCTTTCACCATCATCCGCTGACATTAAACTGTGAAGTTGCCTGTGATGTCAGTTCTGAATTATTCCCTCCTGATTGCTGACTCAAAGGCTGGATGCTAATGTGGAACTGAGATTTTTAAGCTTCATCAGAAATGGCATTAAAAATCTGAAAAATATGCATAACTCTCTGGCTGGAGTATGCTCACACAGCTTTTCTGTTCTCTGTTAACTATTCTTCAACAATAATTTTCCAAGGGAGCTTTTTTTTAATTTGTTTTTTTCCAAGGGCTGATTTCTCTTTTTTTTTTTTTTTTGCCTTCATGTACTGTCCATGGAGAGGAACTATTGGCGTGAACACAAATTCTTTGCCTGAGTGTGAGTGTTTAAGGGAATTTTCATGTGGGAAAGACACTGGCCACTCTACACTAATAAGAAAGCTTGAAAGGAATGCTAAAACTACTTTAGGGAACTTTGGAATATTTGAAATATTCAGAGGAATAAGTCAAGTAAAGCTGAGATTTTACTCTTGAATCAGCTCAGAGAAGTCACCGCAGAGACACATATTCTTAGCTTTAACTCAATGGGCTATTTGCCTGATTAAAATTTTAGTTCTTCGTGGGGTCCCTACCAGATCCAGGCCAGCAGACCAGGGCTGACTTCTTCAGACAACCAAAGGAAGAGTGCCTTTGTCTCAGACTCGTTCCCAGGATAATTCTCTTCCTTGAGATTATGTTGTTTTTAAACCCACTGCTCTCTCTTGCTACACCGGCTTTTCTTGTTCTCCTATTGTCTCTGAAAAAAATTTTCTCTTGTTCAAGGAAAAGTGACTTATCTGTCCCTATTTCTTTCTGTCCTAGCTGGTTTTTACCACCGATAAACAAACCCAATCTATATGCACAGTAACTATTCCAATAAGCAGGTCAGCATTCAGCATTTGTAATTATGACAGGGCAGCTCCAAATCTGTTCATGTTCAACTCACGCTTTTCAGTTTTTGGCATGCTTGCTTAATGCTGGAAGCATTTCACAGATATTAGTTGGTTGTACTTTCCAAGGAATCTGGTGCTGTTAAAACAGTATAGTTTCCATTCAAAATAAACTTTTATCCTTTCTCCACCCGTTATTAAAAGAGGTGGCACTCTGTGGAAGTTCAAATATAGAGTTGATGTAATTTTGATAGAAAGGTACCTCTTTACAACTTCTGAGAGTTACTTGGAAACTATTGCACACACTGTGATAGGGCAGTGATAAAGGAGAAGAGATACTGGGGATAAAACTCAGAATGAGGAATGAGGCTTTGGAGGAATGTGCAGTATTGAATGAGTGGGGGGAAGAGAAGCAACAGAGATGAAAAGAAAACCACCAACTGAGAAATCAGATGCTATATGAACTATGAGAATGAAAGCAAATCTAGGGAATTATAACAGGGTGACAAAAATGGAACAGAAAAAATATTCAAACGCTTGAAAAAAAACAATAATCCAATTACTCACCAAAATTATAGAGGGGAAATATGGAGATAGAACAGAAGTTGTCCAATAGACTTTAGGGAGAAACAAGAGAAGGAGAGTGAAGTAAGAGGTAGTTAAGTTAAAAGCAATGCACGCAGCAAGTTTAGAATTTAACTCTCGATCTGATATTTATGAGAGAGCATCCATAAAACTCATGGAATATATAGAATCCCGTAGGGTTATTATCATACTTCTGTGTGCTTGCACTAGGATTGTACATCTGCCCAGCAGAGTACAATAGTTTCAAAGTGATCCATTACTGATTTTCAGCCTGGTGAGAAAGAGAGGCCAAACGTGGAACCTTTCCATCCTCCTTTCTCCCCAGACTCTGTACAAGCAAGATCCAAAACTCTCTGGCTAGTGTTGGTAGAAGGAAACAAAACTTGACGAGCTTTTTTGTAAATGCTAAATTATGCTTGTTTTCCCATTATGTGGCTAACCCAAACTGAAACCTCATTTAATATCTTAAACAATTCCAGTCTATCTCCCAATGGGAGGAAAATTAAGCCACAATCTTTTGAGGTCATCCCTGCATAAGGGTGAGGTATTTCTTGACATTAGTCTGTGGCAGATAAAACCTGCATTGTTGCTTCGTGAGCCAGCTGTCCCACTCCAGGTCCGTGTCAGTGCATGAGTCCACATGCAGGTAATACTTATGACCAGAGAGCAAGAGTCAAAGCTCTGCTCTGATTTCACACCCGGTGGTATCCAGTGTCCTTCATCTCTGGCAGTTTACATTTGCTGAATGAAGCCACGCAAACTTTGATCATGAGATCAAACGAGACAATGCTGTATCAAAGAAAGGAGTAGGGGGACAAAGCGATCTGCTGGTAGAAATCCACTCAAACCAAAAAATATCTTAACTCAAAACTGAACTCAGGCTTTTAGTCTATTTCAGTCAGCTGCTGCAGAGCTGAACCTGGGGGAGAAAGCAAGAGAGAGGAACAAAACCAGCAGGGTTCTCAACTTCTGGCAAAACTCAGTCTTTCTTAAGGACTAAATGTAAAGCCTAATGAAGTCAACAGAAATGTTTCAGTAAATATCAGCCACCTCTGGATCAGAAAAACACCCAAACGTTCATTTATGGACTAAAGAAAAATACAAATTAATGATGTGCTGATGGCTAAACCTTGCCTTTTCCCCTTCCGCTGCTGTCAGGACAGGTTGCTGTTAGTTACTACTTTATTTGCTGCTTCAAAAGAGTAATAATATTGCACTTATTCAGCCAGAACTTAATGGTTATTTCCATCATAGCTGCCATGCAACATTTGCAAAATCTCTAGTCTTAATAGCTACTCTATTTTTGGTATTACAGGCTTTTCAATAAGATGTACTCATATAGATTTTTTTTTTTTTATGAAAAGACTGACACATCATACCAGAATTTTATTCGAACCAGAAATACAATACCTTCTCTGAGATTTTTCAGGACTCTGTTTTTGGATATTTGAACTTTATTATGTCCAAACTCTGTGTAACCAAATTCATCCTACTAGAATTCAGCCTGGCAGTTTAAATGTCTTGAGGGAGGGAAATGGGATAGCACAATGACTTTCAGATATGTTTTTAGTTTTTCTCACAGCAGTGCAATTTGATGCAGTGGTGGGAGTGTGTGTGGACCTTTATTATTCACAGCTCTAAACTAAAGATACTGTGTAAATAAGCTGTCACTTACACTGAATATCTGAAACTCACGCTAACCTCAGTATCAGTGAAGAGGTAAGTATGCCACTAACAGCCTTAATGGCTGTAATTTAAGAGAGTCTAAATTGGATTCTTCCATTCATATTGTTAGCAACTTCAGTCATTAAAAGCAAAGAAGTGCTTCTCTTTTCACTTTTGTGTTTTTTTTTTTTTAAATTTGATCAGGCATAAGTATGAAGAAATTGCACTGAAGGATAAAATTGAGGGTTAGATATCTTAAGAATTACAAATATTTTACAGTGTGTCAACAAGGAATCATCTAGAATTCCAAACTACGTGATGTGATAATTTGTTCATAAACTGGGAGAGCAAACGCGAAAGTGTCTCAGCTTCTCCTGCTGTTCAGAAATGGCTTCAGAAAACCAATGTTGCTGGAACCACGGTGCACTTTATACCTGCTGATGGCTCAAATGTAACATTCTCATGCACCCAGGACCAAAAGGAGCTTCCTAAAACTGAGTGGACTGAAGATCTGGACAAAAAGTTTCCACACTCAAGTCCAAGTTACAGATTTTAACATCATAGGCTAAAATTTCTAACTTTCTTGCCAATAACGTATTTTAAAAGCTGCAAGATATGCACTGAAAATCAGTGCCAGATTACGGGCAACTGGACTATTTTCAGTGAAGAACAATTCTCAAGCCATCATTTACATCATAAACCGAGGTGGAAAATGTGTGCAGTCTCAATTTAGTCAAAAAGGGGAATCTAAAACTTGCTTTTGCAATCAGCTTGTTAGCTCGCAGCCAGATCATCTCAGGGGCTTCTGCACAGAAAGGGGCCTCTGGGCACACACATCAGCCTCTGCCCACACAAGATAAAAGAAAGAAGAAAAAGAAAGAAGAAAAAGAAAGAAAAAAAGCTGCTATGGTATCTTCTATACAACCATGCCATGTTTCAAAGCCATTTCTCTGCCAGCTTGGTACCTTAAATGTATGATTTAAGAGATGTTGGTCCCAATGGATTTACTGCTCACCTCCAAGGCTGAGGGATTACACCCTGGTCATCTTTTGTGCAGAGCACTGCTAAGAACAGAATAAGGAAAAGCAAAGGTGCAATGCTGTGGCTGTTCATTTTATAGGATGATAAAATGACGAATATGCAGTCTGTGTAGCTTTACTGAAAATGACAAAAGCCACTCTTTCAATTACAATTTGGGCTAGATTCATGGTATTTTGAATCGTGCTTTCTTACCACTTGCTGGCAGTTTGAAGTCCCACATTAGATTACCTTACAGTTCTTGTGTTGATAAACTAAACTGTGTGTTTGGAAATGGTTTATGTTTGTGCTTTGTCCCTGGCAAAAGGGATTGAGCAACCAATTTGCTTCATCATAGCTATAATGAAATCTTAATAGGGTGAAGGGTAGACAGCAGGCTTTTGTTTCCTGTTGTTCTTGTGGCAGTTTTCTGCAAGACTAATTTGAAACTTGTTGGCATAAATGAAATGGCAGATATGATTCCATTTTTGATTTGCTGGGGCCAGTGTGTTTCCATACAAACTACTGGAGGAGTTTTTGCTTACTGGAAAGCAGTACTTTCCCAATTAAAGTCAAAGGTTCACTTCAGTATTAAATGCCTGGCTGGATGAGGGTCTGAGAGTCCTCTGCTGAACTACACCCGCATGGGCTGGTGGTTACAGGTGACATAAAGGAGCAATCATAATTGCCCTGGGGAGATGCTAACTGGCACCGGTAGCTGGCATAAACAACCTCATAAATAAAAAGTGGTATTTCCTTGCAGCTATGGTTAGGGCAGAGATAGCTGAGGGGTTGTACTATACAGTACAGTGCCACAGTGGTCACCTCTCCAGAAGCTCAGCAATGTCTGACATATGTTCAAACCGTCTCTTGACCTTTATCACACAGGAGATCTGGGTTAGAGCAGAGAATTTTGTTTAATGTATTTGACCTTTTGCTAGTTTGGTGGGGTTTTGCTCAGATTACTAAGCTTTTTGTCTTTGGTGAGGGAGGAAAGACTAAATTTTAATCTCTTACTGTTAGTTGACAGCGGAACCACTAAATCAGGACTAACTCCACAATTACTTCTGTAGTGTGTGGTTTAGTGATTCACTCTGACGATGCAGATCTTTGGAGGCTGGTTGGAGGCTGCAGTCTGGAGACTTCATCACCAATGAGCAAAGCATCTGTGTCAATGAAGTTTGAGCACAGAGAGGTTGAACCTTCAAGACTTTCTTCAGAGATGAAGAGAGAGTTATGGTTGTTCAAGGATGGCTGTATGACTGTATGGCAGATATGGCTACTACTTAACAGTAAAAAAAACAACTGGAATACAATAATGAAGGAAAAATGTCTGCATTGAGATCTGCATTGAGGCCTTGTTCAGAGACTAAGGCTCCTGAATTAGCTTATTGTAAGCTTCGCCCTAGCCTGCGTTATTGAGACTTTGATGCAACAACAGTCTAGGTCCCTCTGAAAACTTCAGTCACTTCCTCCACATCTCCCCATGATGTGCCAGACGTAGGCGAAAACGACAGTGAAAGAGTAGACTGCGCTGGTGCAGAGCCCTGTGGGCTGTGGTATTGACATGCTTTTATCAGCAACCCAATCTGGTAAAGAGTTCCTGAAAGTCTCTCCGTTATGTGAACGAATTAAGTTCTGCAGCAGAGATGCATGTTCTGTCTAAGACCAAAAAAGTGGGAGGAAAACCAAACCTGAGACACTTCTCTTCATAGCATGTTTCCACTCATGCCTTCAAATCAGCAGCTAGCATAAAGAAAAGACAAGTATACTTGTAACATATGGTCATGTCAGCTCCAGAAGAGAACATTTATTTACAGTTATTAAAGGTTTGGCAGAATGACCGTTGCAGAATGAAAAAAAAAATATTGGAAAAATGTTATCTTTGTTAAATGTTTTAACTGAAAATTGGTGCAGAATGAGTCATGTTCTTTACATAAGAGTTCTTGCTAGAGCTAAGTTTACCTGAGGAGTATCACGACAGCTTCAGAGGTCTACTGAGGTGAGAAAGAGGGAGCTTCAGTGGTCTCTGATATGAGTTGTGAATGGTCTGTCCCTGGCCAAATGAGGGAAGAGACAATGCTTGAGTAGAAGCACAGCTACTCTTTTTTCATTTATTTATTCATCTGTTACCACTACATCTTCCTGAACTTCCTGAAACATGGTTCATTGTATCCTTTAGAACTCCTGCTATCATTGTGTGTGATACAGCTACTTAATGACAGGGATAGGATTTGTGTGTGGGGACACAGTTTATTGATGAATTCAGGGGTAAATATATTCCTTGAAATTTTACAGAAGCTATTACATAAAGTGAGTAAGTAGAGCAAGTAAGCTGATACAAGACCTGGTGTTTTGGGAATAATTTTTGTCTCTCAGAGATGGCTGCTTGGGATCGTAAATTGCAAAAAAAAAGTTAATACCAAAGAGGAGGAGGAACATGTGTGGTGATAACACAAACTGGAAAAAATCCCATGTGAAGCATATATGTACAAATACATGTTTCTAATTCTTAAAAATCAGGTTTTTCAAAAAAACCCTGCAAAATACTTAGTGAAATTGCAGCTGCTCTTCGGAATTTGTAGCACGGTATTAAAGTATTTGAATTTGAGTCTGGGTGGCATCATAAACATTTGTTTCCCATTGATTTCAAACTTTAAATGCAAAATCCTTAAAGATACTCCTATATCAAGTGCCTAAAAGAATGTTTTGAAAGATCATGACGTCAAACAAACTATGGGAGCAAACTGGTGACGAAAAGAAAAGCATTGCCACTGCGAAGCAGTTTAGCTATAGTCATGTTTGTCTGTGCCTTTTCAGTTCTGGAGTTTATATTGTTTGTGCTAATCCTGTGTAGGTTTTGATCTCTCAGTGAGCTGTCTGATCGTCTGTTGCTGGAGTACGAATAGTGTGGGCAATAGTCTGCTGTTACCAGAGTGTTCCCCACTGCCCTCCACAGCAGGAGCAATCAGCTTTTCCCGTCATCCCACCCACTCAACACACCAGGTATTTCCACCCCACTGATTATCGCCCGGTGGATGTGTCATTCCCCAGTGCTCTGAGGAAGCTGAAGCACTGACTGTGCTCGTAACACCTGAAACAAGGCACCACATTGCTTCCACTCTCCAACACAACGCCCTCCCTGACAATTTGCTTTTCCTCAAAGAAAATTAGCTTCTAGCTATTTCATGATTTGGATACCTCTTGGGCTGTGCCAAGGTAAAGGACAGCTTGCCAGTAAAGTTTGTGATTCATCTCTCTGCATCAGCAGCACATGAACCTGCTTTTTGTTTGACTGGAAGCTCTGTGGATTAAGCAGATGTGGTTTAGTGGTGCCTCATAGGAACAGCTCAGTGCCAGTAACTGACTCCATCTTCTAGCTTTGTCTCATCTTATTAAAGAGCTGATTATTATCAAGCTTGGGAACTGCACTTCTTATGTCCAGTTACCAAGGATGTGTGAAAGAAGCTGAGGGGAAGACAGAACAGCTAACAAAAGCATAAAAAGTACCTGGCACCAACAGCTGAAAGTGCTGCTATTCTAAATAGAAAAGTACAAAAGTTCTGCTGACAGTAATACCCAGAGGTGCTTATAAAATGCTTTATCCTATTGTTGTTGAGTCAGCTGGTCATCTGAACAAAACTCACTGCAGGTTGCTGGTTTGTATCTTACTATAGTAAAATAGTAAAGAATAACTTTACATAACAGGAGTTCCTGTAACCCAAACCTCCTACTTGTACATTTGGTATCACATTTCTAGATTGAATTATTAGAAAAACTCATCTGAACAGCAGCTTAACCTGTTTTAAAATGTTACCCAGTAACTAGCAACTGCTGTATCAAGCCCTTAAACTTGTGATTGGTTAAAAAATTATTCAGCATCGAGTAAATCATTCATGCAAATCCTCTTTTTGGTTTGCAGTCATGTTTAACAAAAAGATGGAAAGAAATCCTGTGAGCCCAGAGCCGGTACTGACTGTCTGGAGCCTTGCTAGCGCAGCAAAGGCTCCGGGCAGGAGGAACCTACTTACCCAGTTCCCGCAGCCGGAGATATTTTCCCAGTGACAGGCTGTTCAGTAAAAAAATTCCGCTATCATAGGCAGCTGCCCCTTTGTACCGGTTACATTTGACTTGTTAGACTACAGAACTGACAAGTAATTAGGTATTTGTTGCCAGCCCTGCCGTACCTGCCATCAGAGGAAAGTCTCCCTGTGAAGAGCAGACCTGTGTAGGCTGGCACTTGCTTTGGCATGCCCCTGAAAAGGAGGCGCAGGCTTGATCCTTGCTGTGCAAACATGTCAGTGGCAGCATAAAATCCAAGTAAAATATTTATTGCTAGGTTCAGTGTATGCTTGTCTGCATGAATTAAAAAAAAAAAAAAGAACTTGTAGAAACATATCTGAAAGGAGGAGACATTTTGCCTTCTCCTCATTCACCTGGAATATGCTGTCCTTTCAAATCTGTCACTAGTTTGCAAAATATTTCCTCTCGTATTTGTCAGCAAACTTTGGGTCAGATCGCATTCCTTCTTTTTTGTCATTGTGAGGAGGTCATAAATATTGGTGCGTACCAAAATGAACATATCTGAATATTTTATTTCTTTGAATGGTGCAGCAGACACAGCAAGTGCCGATGCTGGGCTGTTTGCCAGTCCAGTTCTCAGTGGCTAATGAAACTTTCACTTTGAGAAGCCAGTCACAGCAAGTCCTAAGAGAAATTTATTTGCAGAGAAACTACTCAGCACCTAATTTCAATAATTTCATTAGGCAGAAGAGGAGAGACCACCCTCTGCTTAGTTTCCAGCTCAGCTGGAAAGTGTGTTTGAAAGCTTTGCACACCGTTCAAATATGGAAATAAATTCACAGGGCTTACAGGGCAGGAAAAGACTGGGAAATTCTGAAGCACCTGTGAGAGCACTGAGGCATCTGTCTTTAGGACACAGCTGTCTCACAAGGCTTCAGAGTGCACCAAGCCAAAATACAGAGAGGGAGCAGCAAGAGAGATTTAGATTAGCAGGTGCAGTTTCTTGTACTGGAATAGTTCATTTGGCCTGCTTTTGGTTATATTTTCTAGAATCTGTTTTTATCCATCTGTTTATTCTACACTGCAGATGAAATCCTTATTGGTATTTTTTCTTACTTAGGACAGAAGGTTACTAAAAGTATAATTTTACTATACTATAATTCCTTTCAATCAATTCAATGTGTTGAAATGTTTCTGAGCCTTAAATAGAATGAAAAAAAGTGCAAAACTCTAGTAATTATATTACTTTGTTGTTGTGATTATCACCAGTGTAATAGGTCATTCAAAGAATGCTAAAGCACAGTCCTTTTATTCGATCTATATCTTAACCGTCTCTGAAGTCACGTAGCATTTCATAGATGTAATTGCCCCTTGGTACCAGCCTGAACTATTGTCCCCTCTCACTTTCCAGGTGTCTGACTGTGGTCCTCACATTACCTCTTCACCTTTATTCCGGCGGCTCCTGGAGCGAAATCCGCCTGCGGTGCAGGAGGTGCTGTCTGCGCCGAGCGCTGCGATAATGTGATGAGCGCCGCGCCAAGCGCGTACCCAGACACTCTGTGAGGAGACCACGCTCTGTGCAGCCTGCATTAGCACTGTGAGAGGTTTGAGGTGATCCCAGCTGGACATGAGCAAGCACCTGTTTGTTATTTATCTACCTGAAGGTCTCATTTCACACCCATTTCTTCTCGTGCAAGCCCCTGGTGCGTACAGCTCCCAGCGCAGGCTCCCAGCTCGCACGGAACCCGGACACTGAGCCATGCTCAGAACAAACATGGGCTCTGGGGAGGGTTGTTTTTAACCCTGGATCAGTTTAATGGTTGAAGAGCTACGCACACGTTGTACTTCCCTGGCACGGAGAGTAACGCAGGAGCAGGCTGACAGGGCTGAGGACTGTCCATCCTGCTGCTGCTGCTTGCGAATTTTGTTTGATATTCACCTGCCACCATTTCAACTCACTGCCCTGTGCAAGTGGCAATTCTGGGAAAGACACGCTGGATTAGAAAGACTTCAAAGGGTACCACTGAGCTGACCCTGCACAAGCACCTAAAGCTTCCCTGTTGTTCTTCAGGCTAAAAGGCCGTGCTGGGCTACTCTGAGCACAGCTGGCTTTGGATAAAAATCTAAAAGTAGAGAAAATCAGGTCTTGGAAGCTCTCAGAATGCCTTTTTATTAGCACTACGTCACTCTCCTTCTTTGTCTGAGAGCAGTTTTACAGATACTTCTACAGCATTCAACCAGCCTTGTCTCCTACTTTAGAAATGGAAGTGTGAATTGGAGAAAGACAAGCTGAAGCAGCTGCAGTTAAGAAACTGTAACTTCTTCAGGACTGTCTCTTTTCTCTGTGGCTGTCATGCGCAATTACATTTGGAAGTAAAATTAGGTCAGTATTTACTACAGTGTTGGAGCGAGGTGTCTGGTAAATGTCTGTTAGAAATAAGTGGTGAGAAAAAATGACACTGAAGGTACTACAGATATAATACCAGTCTGACAGTCCAGCCAAAGATTGTATCCCAAATGGTCTTGCGTTTTAAAAATGTATATAAATTTTGAATACTCCCTTGAAACAACATAGAATAGATTGGAAGTGGTGTTCAGTAACTCGGACTTCCTTTGTCAGTAATGTAGAAAATCAGATCGTCTGTCAAATTGGCTCCAAAATTCATATTACATTTTTAAGATTCAGTTTCCTATTATGCAAATTAAAGAAATAGTTGTACTCACATAGTGTTGGGAAAATGAACTCATTTACATTGTGATGTCCCCATAACCTCATATAAAAGGAAGCAGAATAAAATGCTCAGCTGGTGTTTCGGTGGCCTGTAAGATCCAAGTAAACACAATCCGAAACCAATAATAAGCAGTAACAAAAGCTATGATTTTTTCTTTTGGAGTAACAAAATCGTAAGTTGGAATTTTTAATAGACTTGAGAAGAGAGATGTTTTTGAAAACGAGGCAGGTCTTCAGTCATCAGCACCATGTGCAGCAGATAAATGAAATCCTTTCTCCTGTAATTTACTCAGGGTTCCAAACTTTTTTTTTTCCTATCAGGGACAGAAAAATATACAACAGTATAAAATTAAGTTACCGAAATTCATAGTAAGTGTCTTTCTTGCAATAACATTTCAGCGGTAATAGGGTTTTGTTTGTATTGGAAACTTTGTAAAATTAAAAGAAAAAGACTCTCCAGCTTCCTTATCTGTAAATTTCCCCATTTTAACCAGTAAATACAAAAAAGGGGGAAAAAAAAAAAGAAAATGAATACCTAGGATCAGGAAAAAAAATTAACCTCCTTTTCTTTTTCACTTTGCTCTGAGTCAGGGTAGCTCAAATTACCGGTCTGGAATGATGTATACTTTATTGGAGGTAAAAAGCATGTCCTCCTATCCTTCAGATAGGCTGTGCAATGACCGTGTCACAGTTTGAGCTCCGCTTAATGCATTAAATCTGATATTTCCTTCCTATCCATTATGATGTCATATATTAGGGCACGATGAGAAAGACACAGACCTCACAGTCTGGCATCCCACTTTGATTTGAGTTCATTCAACACGGTTTTATTCTCTCTCCATTGGTTTCCCGCCTCCTTGGCTAGCTCGGCGCTGCCTTCGCAGCAGAGACCATGCTTCATTTAGCACTGGCCTCAATCTGCCCTTGGCAGAGCAGACACGCTGCGCCTGGTGTCTGATGCCTCGCTATCTCATTTTTAATTGTCAAAATATTATGTCAGCAGAAATCTTTCTGCACGTGTAGATGCCTACAGCCAAGTCCTAAGTTTTCGGCAGGTAGTAATACGGAACATGCTTCTGGCTCAGCCTGGCTCCGTGGCCAAACATCATGAGGCTGTTGGCCGATGATCAGAGAAGCTGCTCGGCTGTGGATAACTGGTCAATAGCCAGAGGGGAGTTGGTTATACTCAGTACTTCCAGTTCTTGTAGGCTAGTCCATAGTCACTGAAGCATACCTGTAACCTGGGACTAGTACCTGGAAAATATAATGTGACAGTGGCTATCAGGAGCATAAAAAACATGGGAGGAAGGAGGTGGGATCAATACACATTTTTCAGGATCAGACAGATAGCTTTACCAGTTGATTTCTCAATAAAAATTGTTGGATAGCTATTTCTTAACAAAGATGACTATTAGTTTTGACACTAGTCTTTGATACTAGTATTTAACACTAGGCTGTAGATTACAGACAGCTTTTTCTTATGACGCTGTCCCTGCACAGCCCAGGGTTTTAGCACATCAGCAGACAATGAGCTGAAACCATAACTTGAAATCTCCTGAGTTCTGCACACGAAGGATCTGTAGCAAGGTTCCTCAAGGGCTAATGTTTCACACACTCACCGTTTGTGCCTCTTGTTGTTCACAATAACTGCCAACTTGACAGGATGTTAGCAAGGCTGGTCTTAAGGTTACTGAGGAACTTGCAGCTGCACATACAGCTTTGCCTTTCCCTTTGTCAGTAAATGACATACAGGCTGCCGTGCTTAAAAACCTGGCAATTCCTCCTCGTCCCAAAGAAAGCTCTGCCACTGATGAAGGACGTGATAACCTTTATGAGCCAACCTATACCCACTCTGCTGGCTTGTCTTCTAGGCTGGAGATGTTGACGTCACCCTCCATTAGACTGATGTCTCCCATTTCTCTTTTTTTTTTTGATTTCAGCTTTATTTCTTCTTCCAGAACCGATAAATGAATTTCTACTCCTTATGTCTAATCCAAAAATTTCTTGGAAGGTCTCTGTTGCAGCTGAGTCTCATGGTAGCTTTACAACCTCCAATCCTCACCCAACTGGTCTCCACGGAGATTGCTGTAAAAACAGAGACCTTATTCTGCTCTGAAAGCTAACTGCTCTACCTCTGAAAATCTTCTATGGAGAGGAGGAGAAGAGAATCTTCTATGGTTAGAACAAATGTTGGAGAGGAGGAGAAGAGAAGGAAATCATGATTTTCTTTCATGCAGCAGGCTTCTGAATTGCTTGCCAAAAACTGACTGCAAAAACAACACTTTGTTTTACTTGCATTTGCCACAGGCTGGGATTTCTGATTTATAGGCAGCGTTTGCTAATAGCTGTCATGTATTTTTAGAAAAGGAAGAAATCCTAAGAAGTATGTGTTGGTGAGGCTATCCACCAAGATTTGGATACTATTGATTGGAAGAAAAGAATCTCTGTTACCAGCTGAAGAGCAAAGCCTTGTATCCAGTTTGAAGGCTGCTGATTTCTCTTTGAAAGGCTCCAAAGTTTGGCAAGTGGCTGAAATTTGCAGAATCATTGCATGTTATGATATCTGCTCTGCAATGACTGGCATTTCTGAAGACCTGGCCTTCCTACTAGGGCTTTGCACAGTTTATTGTGGTCTGTACCACATCATTTCTCTTAAGAATGGAAAAAAAAATAAACACCTGTACATTCAGAATACATTTAGCAACTAGCAAGAAACATACTGACCTATTTATGTATACATAACAGAATCAAAGAGTCAAAACCCACATTGGCTTACCTTCAGATTACCTCATTTTATTTTTCTAAAGATTATACAAAATAGCATACTCTTTGCTTACTTTTTCCTCCCTCAAGGTAGTCCAAAAAAGGCTTCTGTTGTATAGCACACCATACCTGCTCGGAAATATTTTTCCCACAATCTGTTTCCTTCACAGTCTGTAAGATTAAGAGGACATAGAAGCACGGATGGAGAGAAAACATAGAGTAAAATAAGAGCAGTTTGAGGGCAACATGTTTTAAGCCATCATTCCTGAACTCTTTATTGTTTCTTATTCTTACAACTCGTTCAAAAAGTGTGAGAAAAGTGAGTTCATAGCGTGAAAAAAATCTATTCTTACAGTTAAATAAATGGGCTGCTCTGGCTTAGGTTCCAAACCATGAAATGACATCTAAACTTTGCGATATTGCAGATAGAATCAATGGCTAAAAGCTTCTACGTAAAATCTCCTAAACGCATTGCTGCGATCCGGACAGCTGACCTGCTGCTGTCAGAAGAGGCTGGTTCTCCTCAAATACTCAATCTGCACCTTTTGATGGAAAGAAAGGACAGACTCAAAACCGAATAGGAATAAGTATAGAAACTGAATTGATGTGAGCTAGCTTTTTTTTTTTTTTTTTACTGCAATGAGATGAATAGAGTGCAGAGGACTCTCTAACAGTTCTTGTAAAAAAATGTGGTTATTTTTGTAGTTTATACTTCATACCGAAAGCCATTCAACAAGTGCAGAATCTTGGTCAAATTTAATAAAACAATCAACCAAGAAATGCTATGAGAATTTAAGTTCAAATCTGTTGATTTTTGCAAACTTAATGTGGTATGGTATTTTTATTGTTATTTTATTGCTATTTTAATTGTTATTTTTGATAAGGTTTAAGGAGAAACCTTTTAAATTTCTATCCCATAGGCAGCTCCTTATTTATGCTTACATTGTGCTAGGTAAGATGGCAAGTCAAATTGCTTGATCGTCCTAATACTAGAATATTTTATTAACATGGTGGTGACTGAAGAACAGAAAATACAATTTTAATCACTGACTCAGATTGATAAGGATATTTTATGTACTGTGATGGCTTTGTATGTAAAATAACTCATCTCATAATGCATATAAGAGGTAGGACTTGGAGGTGAAACCTTCCTCAGAGATCTCTAAATGCCTAAAAATGTGGCAGCCTGAATCCCATAACTAGCTATTGGAAGCAATGGGAACTTGGGAGGATAGAAGCGAATGTTGCAGAGGAGCTGACCCTAAACATCAGTCTGCCAGCAGGGGAGAGCCCAGGTGGCATGGAAAGTTCTTTTCTGTTTTGGTTTTCCTTTCATCTGAGAGAGAGCATAAATAGAGATGCACACAATTCTGGATACCAGGAAGGCTTTTCAAAGACTTAAAAAAAATTAGTTAGAGGTTGTTTATTCCAGAACAGGCACGGAGAGAGCCCTTCCCAGTATTGCTGGCTAGTCAGAGCATTCACCTCAGCGCTGACAGCAGCAGATCAGGGAGGTGAACATGAGGCAATTGCTTCAATCAGTGTTCTCTCCACAGTCTGTATGAATTACTATTAATAAAACATGAAATGCCTTCAAGAATAGTATAGCCAAGAGCCTAGTGTCAAGTTGAAGCTTGTTCATTCTCATAAAAAGAGCTGATTTAGAAGAAATGGCATTTTCCAGAAAGAACAAACTACAGAAGACCTCTCAGCCAGCTTTGTTCAAAACACAATACGATCTGTGAAAATGCAACAAGAAGTGATCTTAACAGAAGAATGAAAATCAAAATGTCTATTTCCAAAGCCAACCTCTGTGGGTCTAATTCCACTGATAACAGTAATTTCAGATTAGATTTGAACCGAACTGCTGCATCCTTTAAAAAAATACAAGAAAAACCTCTGGGTTCACTTAGCTCTTATATTGATATTTTCCTTTAAACAGATCACTTCAGTTTTGTCCTTTGTTTTGTTTCTCGTGTTCTCTCTACTTCTAGTCTATCATTTCTATCTAAAGAATAATATTCTTTTTTTTTTATATAACATTGTTAGTCCATTTATGCAGTGCCTAATTCCGTAGCCCAGATTTCACCACTAGCAGCAAATAGTAAGTATGTTTAAATATCTTGAAAATGCTCTGTCTAGGCAGACACTGTAAGGATGGGGCTTGAATGTATGCATTTGCCTCTTTTTGGCCTTAACTAGTAGTTGGCCGTTAGTTCTATTCTCTGCCAATGCTGTACCTTTATTTCTTTCTCTAAGTCTTCTTACTTATCATCATGATGAACACTGCTGGCTTTGTGATTAAAATCTGGCAGAGACATGTAAAGATGTGCTAGTTTTATCCATGTTAGTAAAAGTGACAGGGAGAACCGAGCCACAACGAGAAACCAGGACCCACCAAGGACTGAACCCACACAGCTCATCTGAGCCTGATCGTGCTCAGAGATCAAAGAGATGAAGAAGCTGCCTGTTGGCGTAGGCACAGGTGCAGACACTTGGCTCAAGGGAGAAGTGACAGCAGTGGGTTGAAGCAGTGCGTCTATATGGAGACAGGTTATAGTAGGTGTTCAGAAACAAGCTAAGATTTCAACCTCTCCTTGGTGTGAATCAGAGAAAAATGCTTTTGGAAGAGATCTGGAATCCCATAACTTGCTTTGATTCTTGCCTTTTTGTCATGTGGATACTTCTCAGCTGTCAAGTATTATTTAATGTCCCCCTAGGAGGCAGATTCTGCTTTATCAAAACCAGATAACCTCTTGTGTGATTTTTACACAACGGAAAAAATCACACAGTAATGTCAGCTGAACTACTTCTGCAGAGTTGGGGAGCCTGTACAGAAGTAAAGTCAGCTGCGTTTTTTTTTAATTATGAAATCTTTTCCTGGTAGTTTTATTAATGAATTTCAACCCCACAAGTGCCAGATCCTAACCTCTGCTATAGCCATGACATGAAGTCATTAGTAGTAGCCTAACGTTAGAGCCCTACTCATTTTGTAAGAAAAACTGTTTTCAGATTTACATAATTTTCTTATTTCAATGTCTCCCTTATGGAGGCAATAGATCTGTGGCTCACAATATACTTTAAAGGAGAAGAGTAGTGTAAGAATTACCCTGTACCTTCCACTGTCTCCAGAAACATAAAAAGAGTATGAAGACAATCTAAGACACTTCTTCACAGGTATCTATAAAACATGTGTTTCATAATGTGCTAAAAATACCTGGGAATGTGCCTTTTTATGTCAGCCTCTCTATATGTGTTTGGGGGTTGCTAATCGTGGGATGGGCTCGGAAATGGGGAAGCTCCCTCCCACCTACTTGTCTTTACAGTGCTCCAGGGATATGGAGCTGCTGAAGCACCCAAACCCTGTGGAACAAGTGAGTCACTCACTACAGATCCAGCAGGAAAGATGTTGGAAATTTGGAGCTTTTGGCCATAGAGTTGCATGGGACACCCAGATACTAACTTGAGCAGTGCATTTCATTTATTCTTAGGCAAAAAATTAGGTATGTGGGAAGTATTTAAGACTGAATAAAAATGCTTTTTTTCTATGTGCTATCAGATTGCATCTGATCCTAATGGCACAAAAATATGCAAGTAGTATGTCCATTCCCCCACATCCGTATGGAGAGATTGTTCACTCTACTGGTCTTAATGCTAACCTAGCACTGAAAGCTGTGAGGCTTGTGACACCAGCACAGTGAGTGCCTCAAGCTGAGAGCCATCTCCCTCTGCTCTCCTCACAGGCCCTCATCACAATCTCCAAGCTCTAAATACACTCCTCAGGGGACTAAATAGAGCCTGTACTTCCCCTTTCTGTTTTGTCAGTTTAAGAGAGAAACCAGAATCCAGCTATCATTCCCAGCTTTCTACAGAGCACTTGTGAGAATGGAAAATGTTTTGTGAGCAACCATTGGATTTCAACATTTCTTTTTGGTTCCAGTTTGGAACAAATGCTCCAAAATTTGATATTCCTAATGTTCTGGGGCCAGGGGAAGCCAAACAAGTAAAATACAGTTTCCATTACAATGTGCAATATGGGTAATTACCTCTACCTCCTACTTAGGCAAGAAGGCATTTAATGTCAAACATTTCTTTCCATAACTGTGATGTGTTCATTTTGATATTTGTCAGGACTCTTTTCTGTTTTAATGAAGGAAATTATGGTTGGAGTGGTCATGATTACAGGAAGCAGTTTTCTTCTCATGCCAAATGTCTCCATCAAAGCTTTCTCAACAAGTGCTGGTTATATCACTTGGTAGTCTTTTTTTTTTTTTTTGCCATAGGCAGGAGGGAATAGACTGTGGCCTAACAAACCCCATAAAGATCCTTCAGGCACGTTGCAGCAGTAACAGAAAAGACAGTACAGCCTCTGCTCTTCACCCAAGCGAGGGAAAGGGCCTCCCTGTTTGGAGAAGAAAGAGGCAGAGACCTGGTTCTGTTCTGCTCTCTTTGAAGTGTCATAACTAGAGCTGATCTGCTATGAGAAGGTAAGTGTTCTCAATCTAGCTAAAAATCACATTAGCTTCTTTCTGTGGAAACCAGAAAGGCATTTTATGACATAATATTAAAAATCGTTCTTGAGTCTTCTCCGGGAGTAGCACTAACCATTACTCAAACTCCCTCTCCAGTCCAAATCAAGCCTTTTTACTATTTTTATCAGTAATTTCTAGAGCTACGCTAAAACCATGAAAAAATGCTTACTTTCTCAGATGACTTGGAATGGCTCCTAGAGGATTTAATTGGTGATAACTTATGCTGCAAATGCATGCTCGAAACAGTGTTTATAAATATCCCACTTAACGGAAAAAAAAACTTAAGAGTGGTGATAGAAATCTGCCTGGCAAAAAATAATACGCTATCTGCCAAGTAAGTACAGATTCCCAGTACAACCGCAATGTAGGTCCAGCTGTGTTAAAAAGACACGTATTAAGGATAATTAAAATATTATAAATCACCATTCAGAATGGCTTGCTCCAGAGGTAATTTTCTGAGTCAACTGCTACTGAAGCTTCTTTAAATTTATTTCTTGAAAGTACTGATTCTACCCACTAATGAAAGGACAAAGCCAGTGCCTATAGATGAAAAAGATCATCAAATGAGAACTTTGGCTGATCCATAAGCACACTAACCAGTCTTTAATGGAAAAACCTTAGCATTCCCACACATTCCCAACTTCTCCAGAAAGTCTGCCTAATATAGTAAAGTTACACAGTGTAGTGTTATCAATTTCCTCTGAGAAGTATGATTCCACAGTAATCTAATTTTATTCCAGTTCATTGACTTCTATTTTTCTCATACATATATTAATATATCTATGCATATGTATATTTCCCAATGAAAGGGAAGTTTGCACTAACTGAATCACATCCTCAATGACTGTCAGCAACTGTAACAAGATTTAACTATAACTGAATACCAGAATGGGAGGAAAAAATCTCTAATGGCAAGCAGCACTTTTGCAGGACATTTGATACGCAATACTGTGCACTATAAACTACGGTCAAACAGAAACAATCAGCTTGATGACATATACCACATTTGGGTCATAGGCAGCTTGACAGTGTTTTTGCCTTGAGACACAGCCATGTCAGCTTTAATGTGACATTTAGCATATTTAACCATGAACGTACGACACATCTTTAGAAATCCTTATTGTCTAAATAGCCTATTTTCACATGCATAATTGCCAACAACAGTAAACAAAATTCAGTGTGAAGTGACATTTTGTAAGACCTTATCAGTTTTGTCCTGTGGCACTAATCTAACATATGCTACAGAAAATGAGGCAGATCCTGGATTGTTTTTCTTTAGATCCTGCACAGTGACATTATATTTAATATTCAGTACTAATTGTAACAAGAAATATGAACTTTTCCTTTGTATTTTCAGCAAAGTCAAATTGTGTAAAATCCCTGTTACTACTGTAACTTGTGAACAAGAGTAGAAAGATTCGACTCAGAAACAGTCAGTAACTGTGTATGACATCATTGTAGCGTGTAGTAGTAGCTGGACAACACATCTGGTGATGTTTAAATCTCTAACAGCACAGCTAACTGTAAAATGTATCCACAAGGCACCTTTTAAATTGGTTAATTCATTATATTTGGGGACTCAGTTGGGTTCTATGAATGGAACAGAATAATGCTATTTTTTCAGTTCATAATGACATTGTTTCTAAATTTAGACCAAAACATGAATCTTCCAAGGTATCAAGCTTCAAATTGTTTTGATAAAAGTCGTAATTGCTCTGTATTTTGTTTAATTGCTATGTATTTTGTATTCCAACTTCTTCCTTGTTTGTTCAGGATATAGTCCTGCATAAAAACCCCACACTTCCAATGTAATCATCTTTCTAAATAACAGTATGAGAACATCAAATCCAGACTCTGGAATTTCTTGGGCAGATTTAGATCTTGACTTTGATCAGTATTAAAAGAAATCTGCTTTTAGTTTGGGTGTCTATCTTGGTGTGCTTCTGACATCAATCTTTATCCTCAAAAATGTCTAATGCATATGAATGATTCCTCCTCAGCACAGTTCTCTGACTAAAACACCTATGACATTTTACAAAAATCTAATTTTGCCAATTTAATTATATATGCAGCTCTCATAAGAAAACAAATTTCAACCTTATATCTGTATTATCACACACAATAGAAATGAGGAATTATTGTCCAGTTCACATAGAATCATAGGATGGTTAAGGTTGGAAGGGACCATGAAGATCATCTAGTTCCAACCCCTCATCCTACCTGGCCTTGAACACTTCCAGGGATGGGGCATCTACAGCTTCTTTGGGCAACCTGGTCCAGTGCTTCACCACACATTTTTACACACATATATGCATACCTAAAAGCAGAAACCATTAATTCTTTCCAACTCTATGAGCCAAAATTCAGCTAAGTTAACAGTCAAAATTAAGAAAAATCATGAATTTTGGTGGGAGATGCTCTTTGGGTTTGGTTTCTAACTGAAATTTTGAGCACTTATTTGCAGCTCTCAGAACTTTTTGGGCTACTTGACATGAGTCAGCTCTGTGACTGATTTATGGCTCAATTGTGTTTTTTAAGAAGACCGACACTTTTGGTAGCAATGGCTGAAAACACAAATACATATTTCAACATAGTGTACTGAAACTGAAGATGTGGTGAAGAAAGAAGAATAAACCCTGCTCTGTTTCTCACTAAGCTGAGCTGTTTATTGAAATGACAAATAGTTATACCAGCAAAGGATGTAGTGATAGAGATTCAGAGATCTACTTCTTAATCAAAATATATTTAGTCAGGTTGAACCTTGTGTAAACTGAGAAAGTACATCAGGGGTAATGTATATGTATACCTCTATATGGGGAAGTTATTTAGTGAACATCTTTGACAGAGCTATTATTGCAATGTGCACCAGTCTTTAATGCAGACAACATCATAGGCAAAGGGATAGCAAGAAAAAAATATCTTTTGCCACCCTGATATTTATGGTGTTATCTGCATTAAAAATGGAGTGCTACTACACAGTTTTTATTGTTACAAAGACTCAAACTGTTGCCTGTACCTGAGTGATAAAATAGTAGGATAGCACACATTATGGTGATGGTAGCAGTTGCTAAAAGTGCTAACATATTCACATTGTCAAGATTGTCTCCGTGTCATGCTTTGTGTAGCTTGGAGCTTCTTCATCTTGCTGTAAATCTGCTGCTTGAAATATCTCAAACACATATGATTTCATACAGATTTATGTATCTGATATCCTGTCACAACTACATCTGCTATTACAGAAATTTATTTTTGTTATTTAGTCACAGGAAGCTTCATGACGTTTCTTACCCCATGTAAACTAAGAGAATTTAGCATCGGTGACCAGATGGTGATTGCTTTGTTCACAGACTTTAGTTTGTTTTTTGCTGTTCATCCTCTTCAGATGGGCAATGCCTCCCGAGTGCAGCTTCACAGAGAAGACAGCAGAAATTAAAACTATTACATATTCACATTTTTAAACTAATATCTGCATTCTGCTTTCTCCTTGAGCTTGTTTATTTAGAATAAACTTTAGAATAAACTCTATAACTAGCATCTTTCTGGGAAAAAAGAAAAAACTTCCAGCAGTTTGGGGTTTTTCAAAGGAGCAAAGCTAAAACGCTGCAACAGGGTTATGGAAGAGGCCAGGCTGGATGTTCATAATAGTACATTCTGATCTGGTGAAAAGATTTTTTTTGAGGTAGAATTAAGAGAAGAAAACAATTCCGTTAAGTAATTATAGTTCCTTTATTATTCTTAAACTAGATGACCAGATAATTGTGGTACACTTCAGTCAGTACTGTGTGAAAATTATTGCTCAGAAAGTACCTGGTACATTTTACAGTACTGAAGTGATTGTGGTCTAAAGTTTAATTTACTTTTTTGGCTCATTAATAAAGTCCGTAGTTAAGTTTTTAATAATACAAAACCAGAAGGTTCTCAGCCACAACTCTGTGCTAAAATTAGTTTTAACTAAAAAGGACTGAGATTTCTTATATGGTTTGATATTCATAACATTTGTGTTAAAAGAAACAAGTATGGAAAATGAGATCTACCTGATCTAACTGAACCAAAACAAAACAGACCTTAATTTTTTTCAGAAGAATTTACAAGTTTCCAAACTATCATCTAATACTAAAATTTTACAAAATAATTTTCTTTTAGTTCCATGATAAGTATTACCAACAAATAGGATATCTGATACATAGCTTAATAGTACTTATGTGCTGGGAACAATTATTTTCCAGGGAGTTGAACTAGATGACCTTTAAAGGTCCCTTCCAACCCAAAGCATTCTATGGTTCTATAATAACTAGTAGCAATAGCCTCATATATTAAATAAGAGTGCATATGCTTCAAATTATTTCTGTTCTAGTCATTGGGATTTCATGGCTCTTGCTCTGTGAAAGATTTCTATTGCCACCTGACAAGTTCTGGCTGACATGATGAAATTATGTACTGTTTCAATATGCTCGGAGAGAGCAGTGAGTTGATTAGGGCTTTGTGAAGTATCTGCTAAAGCAAGAAAGAGACCCAGTTATGTTCAGACTGTAAATGTGAATGGTTGGCAATATTGGCTGAAGATGAGACAAGCGATCCCACCATCTATATATATATATAAAAAAAGGAAAAAAAATAAAAGAAAGGAGAGTTCAAAATCTGTGATAGGATCAAAAGGTCTCAGGCGACCAAGTGAGACATTTTCAAAAAGAATAAAAAGGTTTTAGGTCTTTCACAAGAATAAAAAGTGATGGAGTGAAAGGAGATCAGAGGGAGGTATTTATACAGCAGAAGAGATGTCTCTGGCTGATGGACCATCTGAGGTCAACAGGAGTTTATGGAGAATGGAGGAAAAAAGAGACACGTAAGCAGACAAACTCCTGCACTCTCTGATTTGAAAGGGAGGTCCCAGGAGAACAGTGGGTGCTCAGGAGCACAGTTACCCACAGCAATGACTAACGACATGGAGCTTGGGGTGGGATGTTCCTAGATCCCTCCATCAGTGCCGGGGCTGCCTCTGCGCTCACAGGGCGTCACAGCCTAACCCAGCAGGAGAAGAGTTTCAAAGGTGCTACATGATGAAACGAGAACTGAGTTCACTGGTCTTCCCATCCCCACCGTGCTGTGCTTCTGTTCCCCAGGTTTTTGCACGACTTTTGCATAACAGCATAAATAAAAGGACAGAAATGGTACTCCCTGAGTCACTGTTAGAGTATATAGCAAAATGCCCACAAAATAGCATTTGTGTTTGCATTACAGATACAGTTTTTTGTCTTAGCTTACAAGAATATTTGAGGATTTTACTGTACACCTTTTATTCCCTAATTCTTGACTAATAACAGAGCTTAAGTCTATACTTATAACTCATTTATGCTTCAATTATTAATGCATGTCAAGTGAATTCCTTAATTTCCTTTGTCCTTCTAGGACTTTTGTTTATCTTCCACAAAGCATTTGGTTTTCAATCTGCAATTATATGTTCAAGAAAGAAGCAATGAAATAATTTGCTTTGTAGAGTTAACTTACTTTATTACATCATCTCTGCATGCTGTATGTCTCTTTCTATGATTATATTAATCCATTTTAAACTGTTGATCTTATCAGGCTAAACCAAATTAACATAAACAGTCGAACAACAGACTTCAAATGTGGGATTAATTTAATGTAAATTTCAGTTTTATTTGTGATGTCTTGGTATATTGTCACCCTCACCTAGACTTAGGTTGAATTTAGAAATGATTTTGTGTGTTTTCTTAAAGTCTCAGTCCTTCAGAAGAGGAATGATATGTATCCAGTTGAAAACTTATGAAGATTTTTTTTATTTTTCAATAATAGGTTTTCTTCCATTGAATACTACTGAAAAATACTTTTTTTTTACTTTCTGACAAAAATATTATGTTTTCAGTAGGACCGAATGGAAATACATATTATGGGATATTTTTTTTTTACTTTTTCTCAAGGGAAAGCAGTACCCTGAACAATTTCAATAATGGAACAGTTTTGTCAAAATAGAGACTTGAAGGAAACTATGTTTTATAATTTTTATTTTATTTAAGTTGCTGGAGTTATAAGTATGTGTAGAGTGCTTATAAGCATATTTTGGTTTTTTTTGCCACAGTCATTTTTTTCAGACACAATCATGTTTTATTGTAACACGTTGATAACTTCTGGTTTTTACTGCTAGGCGTTATGGTGAATACTGCCATGAGGTCAGTTACTGGTTAAAAAGACAAAAGAAATACCTTTCAATGTACCTACCATGTATTAGTCACTGAACTGTATGAAACTGTACAAGCCCACACTCTGCCAGTAATAAAGAATGAGGAAATTAAAGGGATTTTTTTAAAAAATCCCAAACCTCAGTGTAAGAAAACATCCACATCTTAGTTTGATTCCTGCAATCTCCCCACGTCTTCCTTTGCTGAAAATCACACTGCAAGTTCTCTTATTCTCCAACTGCTCCTTTCCCCATTTCCTTGACTTTAGGAAGAGCCTAATTCCCCTGTTTTCCTACCTTCCCATCTTTTTATGCCTTCTTTCTTCTACAGTAAACAAAATACTGTAACTTATCTAGGGTAAGCCAAGGCAAATTAATTAACTAACAGGTCAGCATTAGTGAACTGTCCCAGGCTGGTTGCAGACGGGCACCACAGCGTGTCTGAAGGCTGCAGAGGGTGAGAGGGGCGACAACGTCCGTTCAGAGCCCTGCTCCAAAGATTCTTTTGGCCTCTGGCTTGATCCCCTGACACAGGGCTCAGTGCCGCCAGCCCAGACGTCCCTGACTGAGCCACCCAAGAGATGCTGCTTGTCCCTACAACCAGGGGGCTCGCGGACGTTGGTGTGCAGTAGGGATCCTTCACTGCTGACACATGGAGACATCCCACAAGAGGAAGCTGCTTGAAAAGGAAAAGGTTTTTGAAACAATTTTAAATCAATATTAATGTGATTTGCAGAATCTTATTCACACAGATGTAATCTCCATCATTGCACAAGAGTTTGCCCCACCTGTCTAGGGATGTTGCTTGGTCTGCTCTGTCCCTTGTTGTAGCCTGGTGTCTGTGGAGATAATAGAGAAGTCATACAAGGTTTGATGTTCACAGAAATATGTGCATATATATAAACATAAACATGCATTTTTTTATGCCTAGAATCACATATTTGTGAATTATTTCATACATTTACTCTGCAGTCAGACTGGAATTATTTTTTCTGCTCTGATATTTCTTACATCCACATTAGTTAAAAGGAAAATTATTGAAATCCTGTGTACTTTAGATCCCCCATCACATTTGTTTGCATCCATATAATATAGACATCCATAATGCTGGCCCATAATTTAGCCTATTTAACCTTTTGTTTCAGTTTGATAGCTTTACATTATGGGGACAACATCAAGGAAATTAAGTAATTTTGTTATTTCATTTGTATAATTCAATTTGTCTGAACTATAGCTGAACCGGAATCTAAACTTGAGGATGGAAGACTAATCTATGCCTGCAGATTTAGCGTGAGAAGGAACGTTTTTTTGGATCACAAGTTAGTTATACCAAAACTGGTGGGTAAAGGTGACAATCGTGGAAATTTGCGGCTGCTGCTGCCCAGAGGGTGATGGGTGAAGAAGAACAGGAGAGCAGCGCCGGGAGTCAGTGCTGAGAGGATGCTACTTGCTCAGAGGGATAAGGAACAGATCTTCCTGAAAGTATAAAGGCTCCTGTGCATCCCCAGGTTACGTGTCTGCCTCAAGAGTGGGGCAGGACCGCAGCTTTTCTAGAGAAAGGCAAGGAGTCAAGGCCTGCGCGGGGCGGAGGGAAGGCTGGCGGATTCACTGGGACGCCAGCATCATCTGGAGCTCTGCGCTCAGGGCAAGCAGTCTGCCAGGGCCACTGCCATTTGCCATCCTGAAGGCAGGCTTTGGACTGTCTGGGGGCCTGGCTCACAGAGCCTCTTGGGAGGCAGTCCTGAAGGGCAAAGGAGTCCAGGAGGCCTGGACATTCTTCAAGAAGGAAATCTTTAAAGGCACAGGAGAGGGCTGTCCCTGTGTGCCGAAAGAGGAGCTGGCAGGGGAGGAGACCAACCTGGCTGAACAGAGAGCTTTGGCTGGAACTCACTAAAAAAAGTGAGTTTATGAACTTTGGAGGAAGGTAGAGGCAACACAAGAGGACTACAAACATGTTGTGAGGTTATACAGGGAGAAAATTAGAAGGGACAGAACCCAGCTAGAACTTAAATTAGATACTGCTGTAAAAGACAGTTTAAAATGTTCGTATAAATATATTAGTAACAAAAGATAGCCTAAGGAGAATCTCCATCCTTTATTGGAAACATATTAACAAAGTATGAAGAAAAGAGGGAGGTAATTATCGCCTTCTTTGCTTCAGTCTTTAATAGTAAGACTGGGTGTTCTCTGGGGACCCAAAACCCTGAGCTGGAAGACAGGCACGAGGAATAGAATAGAATAGAATGACTGGAGAAAATGTGGTGCCCATCTACAAAAAAGGCTGGCAGGAGGATTCAGGGTATTACAGGCCTGTCGGCCCGACCTCAGTGCTGGGGAAGGTTATGGAGCAGATCATCCTGAGTGCCATCACACGGCATGTACAGGACAACTAGGTGATCAGGCCCAGTCAGCTTGGTTTTATGAAAAGCAGATCCTGTTTGACTAACCTGAGCTCCATCTACTCTTCTCCCAAGTAACAAACAATAAGACAAGAGATGATGGCCTCGAATTGCACCAGCGGAGGTTTTGAATGAGTATTAAGAAAAATTTCTTTACTGGAAGAGTTGTTAAGCATTGGAATAGGCTGCCCAGAGAAGTGGTTGAGTCACCATCCCCGAAGGTATTTAAAAGATGTGTCGATATGGTGCTCAGGGACATGGTCTAGCGGTGCAGTTGGCAGTGCTAGGTTAACAGTTGGACTCAATGTTCTTAAAAGTCCTTTCTGATCTAAATGGCTCTATGATTCTATGGTCTTCAAATACACACATGGCTTTGGAGGGCAGAGAATAATTTTTTCATCTTAGACACATTACCACACATTCCTGGATTAATGGTCATTAGATCTTAAATGGAGTAGCTTGGATCAATGATAGCAAACCTTTTCAACATCTGATGCCAAATTTAATACAAAAAGCACTGTAGCTCGCTGTCACTAATGTCCACCCAAATCTGTCAGTGCAAAACTTGGCATTGGTACAAACATTTTGCAATCATTGGTTTAGACAATGCAAAAGCTCTTTGTAATTTGAGCTGCCTGTTGAATGTGTGTGCTATACAGTACTGCTATCCAGGCTGCCATTGTCCTCCTAGAGCAGTACTTTTCTTTCTGAAAAGTTACACTCACACAAAGGATTTAGCTCAGAAGAAATATTTCATGTCTACTGCATTCCCTTTCCCATTTGTAGAGGATAAGAAAGCTCTTAAACTGCCCAGATCATCACTATTCCCTATGTCCTGTTTCCAGCCCAGGAGTGAAATATTTCACTTACTTCAGAAGAGTGTGAGTATAACTGTGCAGGAAGAACTATATGGAATAATTTCCTATTAATGGAATTTTCTTATTGACCTCTATTTGTCTGATGTTATTTTATGCCTTTAAGCATGATGGTTCTCATTCATTCCAAAATTACTTTTTTAGTTGACGCTCTCCCTTAATGAGAATGAGGGTTGGCTTAGAAGACTTAATTCATAGACAGCATTGCAAAAGACACTTAAATGTTTATGCATTCTGAGGTCTTGTTTGTCCATTTTGTTTTGTTTTATTCTGTTTTGTTTTCCTTGGAATGTAGACATACACTAAGCTTGATTTTGTCATTCAGTGCTTTTTTAGTGCTTTATGACTTGTCTATTTATGCATACTTGCTATTTTGGTTCCTTGTCCTCCAAATGTATGGAGTATATTTATATTTGTGTACTAGTTGCATTTTTAGCTGCTGAACCATTAACCTAAAAGCAGGATCTGAATGAAGAGGTTACAGATGAAATACTGTTCTCTTCCCTACATGCACTCCACTTGTAAATTTAGGGGGATGGTTGAGCATGGCGCTAACAACGCTAAGTTTGCAGGTTTGATTACTGTTCGGTCCCCATGTGTTGCCTCATCTAGTCGAGAGGTGGCGTCCCTGGTGGCAGGGAGGCTGGATTAAAATTATCTCTAAGGTCCTTTCCAGCCTAGGCCATTCTATGATTCTATGATTTACTGTGAAAGACATGGCCAGGCATGAGGCATGACAAAATCTAACCACAGAGAGCAAACAGGGGGCTTTTCAACAGTCATCACCGCTCTGAGTTTAGGCACAAGAGCAACGGTATAAATGAGCTTGTGACACCTCACTGGAAGGTGAGGACCCTGCTACTGGCTGCCTTAATGCCATTACAGCAAGAAGTGCCCAAGAAAGCAATCAAAATCAGAGAAATGGGGCTTCAGGGTTGTTCTTCTGCTGATGAGTTTACCGACGAGTGGGGTTTTATTCTGAGCTACAATAGAGAGTTTTGATATTATCTCAGTTGCAGTGTAGGGCTGGATGTATATTCATTTCTCTGTTATAAATTCAGACAGCCAAATGAGCAGAGCTTATTGCTGTTATTTGCAAAGCACAAAGGCTAAACACTTTCCTTCTTAAAAAAAAACAAGTGTGAGAACATCTACTGTCTTTCCCACAGATGCCCTGCAAAGAACTAGGAAATCTAGTAGAGCTGATTTACTACTCTTTGTTGTTATACTCAAAGTAGAAGTTTAAATTTTTTTAAAAGGCAACAATTGCCCAAAGTGGTAGGAGAGCCAATATTTTAGAGAGAGTTAACGCAATACAAACATTCCACACACAGTTGATTAAATGAAAAGCAACACTAAATAACACTCTATCTATAGTACATATTTCATTCATTGCGCAGACCTGGCCTGAGGCTTGTTTAAAAAAGCACCAGATGTTTCTCCAAGAAATGTATTTGTCTTTGTGTGATGACAGATGCTCTTTGAAATCACAAAGTATGTAATAGCAGAGTTTGCCATTTGAAATCAGGAAATTCAATTTGTTTTCTCAGAGGCACGACTGAAGGGCAAAGCCCAGTAAGAATTGTTGTATAAACTAATGCTTTTTAACATTATGTACTCGTCTTGCTACTTTGAACCTCATTTCCAACACTGTTCCCAGACAGAAACGGGAAAATCAGCTTCCAAATACAAGAGACCTCTGCCAGTGGGAATATTTCCTCTACTTTCCTAGTGTGTTTTTTTTCTTAAACCCAAGTTTACCTTTTGCATTAGTTATGTCACATGGTCTTGTAAACTGGGCTTTAAAAAAGCTAATCATATGGCTCAGGAAAGGAAAACGTACTCAGTATGAACTAACTAAACAGAAGAAATGTCTATATACTGTGTAATATGTCCTCTCAGTAATTATTACATTGCAGCAAATTAAAGTGCAACGCAGCAAAAGATGAAGATGAGTGCATGCCTAAATTTGGTATTGGATTTGTTTCAATGTTTTCGTTACAAACTGGCATAAAAAAGTCACCAATATGATGACCCCAGTATGTGAGTTTGTGACTATGTATTAATTATCCAGGGAAAGCAATGAGCAGAAAGAAACACGAGTTTTCAAACAAACCTACATCAAAACCTGTGGAAAGAGAGCAGAACCCAAATTCTCCCTGTTTGGGCTTCTATTACAAACCCAGTTCTGCCTCTTTCTTGGCAAAGTTTGCCAAGGTTCAAAACCTGGAAAATTTTCAAACATTCTTAGTTCATTAGTACCATGGGTTACAAATAATATTAAAAAACCCCAGTGATTTGAGTAAAAGTTAAAGCATAAATTTCAGGTCATGTATCCTTAAGAAGGGAAAGCAGTGCTTCGAAAACTGTTTTATAATGTATATGTCCTGTAACATGTCTGAATATGCAGGACATAATTCCTCTCACATTGAGAGCAGCGGAGTTGTTTCAGGCTATAGTAATTTAAATCTAGATTACTTTGAAGTGTCTTAAGTTTAAGAAAGTTTTTTTTAGCTTTTTTGTTAATCTTTTTGTGGTCTCAGTGCTAAGCATTTGTTTTGGAATAAGCTCTGAAAAAAATGTAATGCTTATATGAAAACTTTTCAAACTCCTTTTGCTAAGACATAATTTCCTTGTAAGATATTTGGCAATCTCTAGGTTGAGGTAGAAATAGCATAACAAACATTTCTTGACATATTCTAACTTTTGCTTGAAGTGTGGCATAAGCTAATGTGTTTGCATGAAAAATATGATTTTTGTATCATGGTCCAACTCCACCAATCTATCACAATATAAAACATTCATAAACCTGTAATAAATAAATATATTAGGGATTTTTCCACTGCTTGGAGTGGACACAGACAAATTACACCTAATCTTTTCCTCGCTTGCATGACTGGGTAGGTCAGTGACAATAGCCAGGAGCAGAGGAAATTCAGGGACAAGACTTGTTCACTCAGGAAAATCAGTGTGAATACAACTAGGATGTAGAATCCTGGAAAAGGCAATCCTGCCCTTCTGCTCCTCTCCACCTTGCCCTGCCTTGTGCCAACACCCACGTGTGTATGGCCACGTGCTAATGTAAATCTGGGAACTGACCTGAGCTGAAACTGAGCTGACAAGAAGAAGGGAGATTCATGTCTTTTTGGCAGGTGCAGTGAGTGTTGGGCTGTGATTGATGAGAGGGGAAAGGGAGGGCTCTGCCCTTAAAGCTTACCCTTTAGTAATATAGAGAATCTTGGTGAAACACCTTAACTCGGGAATCCTTAGCTTCATGCCTTCCTTTTCTTTTCTTCCAAGCTCCTGCCAACACATGCTGAAGGCACAGCAGACACCTTTGCTTTCAGACTGTTGCTGCCAGGATGAGGTCAGAAGAAACTACTGGGCTGTTTATCAGCCTTCTGGTTTACTGTACACTAAATTTGCTACCTTGAAAATACCCTTGAGAGAATAAAGCCTTGTTGCAATCTCACATTGTAAAAATCAGGATTTTCAGTTAACTTGACTGGGTTTGTACAAGTGCGGAATGAGTACAAAAGAAATCAGAATCTGACTCAGAGGTTCAGATTGCAGAGCCAGTGCTGGGGAATTCCTGAATAAGGCACTTCTCCAGATTTTATAATGCATACAGATAGTGGTACATTTATACCTCCTTTCAGTAATAGCCTGCCCATTACTGAAAAAAACCCCCATGCATTTACTTAAATTATTTTAGGAACTAATTATTGTGTTCTTAACCCTGCAGTAACTGGTACACAGGAGACCAGTCACTTCTGAGCATTGTACACTTCATGCTTAAATGACTTCAATTTCTTTATGGATCTTCCTTTATTTTTGACTATTGGCAATACTTGAAAGGTCTTTCACTGTAAAATTTAAATCTTCAAAATTAGATAATATGTGATTTTTACATCCGCTTTGTTCATCACTAAGAAATATAATATATCCTGGCAATTCACGTTTTGATTTTGTATATCTGGCTTCGATGGCAGCATTTCTCTTGCTAGACAAGATACTTCTGGGGATGTCACTTGGAATACACAGAGGCACATAAGTCTGTGGATCAGACTTTGTGGCACCGGGGGTCTTATAAGTCGTAGTTTTTACACTGTGTTGTGTTTCCTGCATTGGTTTTTTTTTTTCCCAATAGTATATACAAAAGCTAAGTTTGTAGGTATCAGACTTGAATTCAATGTTGTATTCAGTTTTTTAGCATTTAAGTCATTAACTCAGGGCTTGAATTCCATGACCAAACTGATGATGGTTGCTGCAGTGCCACCTTACCTCTGACCAGGATATTTCTCCTTGTCCCTAGCAGCTTCTGCACTTCAGTTAGGTTCATCTCGTTAAACTATCAGAAACTTCCACGGCCCAAAAAGTGTTTAGTTTGCTCCTGCTTGAGCTTGTTGAAATGGTGTGGCACAGGCTCTGATGCAATTTCTTTCCGAGGGGCTGGCATGGCATGGGTGAGTGGTGGCCAGCAGGCTGGTCATCTCAGACCATGGCAGAGCTACCAAAGTCACTGGATGAACTAGAAAACTGTGATCCCTGTAAAGCCAATGGAGAGATGTAGACTCTCCCACGAGTGTTAATTTTGATCAAGTAACTAAGAAAACTGTCTCTCCCCATTAATTTTTGCCAGGAAAACTATATGCCTCATAAAGTCTATGTGAATACCACTTTCTTTTGCCTACCTCCTAGCTCGCTCTTGAAGCAGAGAGGCAGGCATGCAACTCCCACCAGCTTGCAGAATCCCTCTGTGAAAACTGTCCTTGAAAAATCTTGCTGGGAAATTCTGCCAAGTTGGGCATAGGTGAAACTTAGGAACTCTTATGAAGTTAGTGGATAAGAGCAGAGATTTGAACCTGGGGGAATCTCTGAGAAATGTGGAATACAACTTCAGTGAAGGCAGGATTTCTCTCTATAGGACTAACTTTGTGCTCCAGTGAAAAGCATTTTTTTCACTGTATTTTGCTCAAGGTTTCCCATAACAACTTCAGGACATCAGTTCACCCTGTCCCATCAATAAGACTCTGAAAATGTGGTCCTGAAAGAGACATCTTAGTTCATAAACTCCGTGCCCTACCACATCATGGAGTCCCTTTCATTAGTTTATCCTCATCCACACATCCAAGACATTTTCTATAAATTTATTTTAATCCTTGAAGCTTCCAAAATATGTTACATTTACATTGCTTTAGTTTTTTGTACCATATCTAAGCAAGATAATTCCACACGCTGATCACAACCAGCACATAGGGGCCATCAGCACAGACCAAATACACACGAAATTATTACCAAATGTTCTTAGTATATACTTTTCAATAAAACAGAAACAAAAAACATGCATAGACTGACTTCTCAACATGGTCACTTAATTACCTACTTGACAAACATCAAATAATAAAATGCAAATTAATTTCTTCAAGATTTTTAATTATTTTAGCTGCAAGGTACAAAAGATTTTTCAGTGAGTGGGTGGTCTAAGAACTTGCCTTTTGTTCAACAGTTTTTCTTGTGATGTGAATAGGTCTGTGTTTTCCTAAGTGAATCAGTGCAACACTGATATATTATCAGATAATTCAGAAGGAAAAATGGTGGGGAAGGGAAGAAAACATGAATGAACCTCTTTTGCAAAGGATTGACTACTGAAAGTAGGAGCTACTAGTAATGAGCTCCAGACATATTGCTGTAGGAGCGATAAGAACAGGAAATGCTTTGGGCAACATTGTTCTACAAAAATAGCCCTTTTAAAATGCAACATGGCTGGCCTGTCTTTAGCAGCATAGCTGTTGAAAGGATTGCATTAAATGGATTGTACGATAGATGACTCTCGACATGTTGGGCTCCTCGTTTCAGATTCTACTTCATGGATCTTGTTAAGCTCTGGGACTGGAACAGCGAACTCTTTCAACAGATAGTACGAAGAAGTTCAGCTAATCTTCTCTGTAGCTCCCTGTTATCTAGCATTAATGAGAAGATTAAGAATATCGTCATATTTTCATTTGACAGGAAATGCTCTGGGTATTTTTTTTCCCACCGTGAAAAGAGTGTCTGACACAATCTGGGAAAGCACTGGCATTCGAACAACTATTCTTCTGAACCCAGACAGTTATATAAGTTTCACTGGGTGCCATTGCCAATTTACTGAAAGCAATTTTTTCGATGTTACGTCTCGTTTCAGTGATGTTGTAAAGACACTGAAAACTGAAATATTTGCTACATCTTGTTCTAAAGACTTTATTAGTTTGGGAACATCAGATTCCAAACAATGTAATTATTCATCATTAATTTTTTTTTTTTTCCATTCTTCCCTCTGGAATAAACTCCACTTTGAGCCAGCCTTGTTGGGAAACTTCAAGTGAGGGAAAAAGCAACCAGACAGTAAACAAAGGTAGAAGTTCGGTTGTCATGGGTGTATTTTTAAGTCATGTCCCAAAAGCATTGCTCATACAAAGGTGTGCAGGTGTGTAAGCATGCCTGTAGCTTATACAATACAGTAATTATCTAGGTCTAAGGACTTTGCTGTTGGCAGCAGCAAAAAGAAAAACCCAACAGTTTCAGTAAGCAGCCCACAATCTAGGCAAATAAAATTCACAGGAGATTTTCCTTGCAAAAGCTTCGCTCTGGAGGGAGATAAGACTTTTGGATACACATTTCTACAAAATACCCACTAGCACCTTTTCAAGGCATTTTTTTGCTGCTTGGGCAAAAAAAAAAAGCTTTTCCTACAACAGACACTTTAGCTGAAAGCGAGATACAATTAGATTATTACTTGATTTAATTATTGACTACTTGCAAAAGAATATACTTACATAACTTTTTGTGCTTCTTAAAACAATCTTAGTTTCAAGGCCTAACTCCCAACACTTGAGGTTGTTCTCAAGTGGTGAGAAGTGAGGCACATATTTTCCACACTTCTTTAACCACAGTTGTAGGCAGTTATTGCTTTATGAACTATCCTGTATCAGTAGGCTGCAGATACTAAGAAATTATGGTGGCTAGCTTATTTTTGTCTTAAAAATGGAAAAAAAGTAACTCAATGATAAATTAAGTTAATTGTGTAATAAGTAGCTTTATGAAAAAAAACAAAAATCATCTTTGGAAGTGCCAAAGATTGAGAAGTTATGAAGAGTATATTCTTACCAGATGGAACGGCATGACTGAGGCATGGCTATTCATTTCTTGCATGCCACCTGAAGCCTATGAGAAGCAGAATACGATTTGGAATGGTACAGGTTTTACTGTAGTTGAAATCAGAAACTCACTGACTTGAAGGTGTCTGAGCCCTTTTAAGTCATTTTAAATCAAATTTAGATCAAATGTAAGAACCCTATAAAAGGATTATGGGAGTTTTACTGTTGAATAATTTGATTACTCCAAGGAAACCTGCACAGACATTTTGAACTCCTTGGGAAGACAGAATTTTCAGGCACTTTCAGAAAATATACAGAAGTGACTAAACCAGAAGTAGCACATTTCAGCAAGCTATTTTTGTTTTCTGACTTGAGGTTTCAACTTCTTGTCCTTAGCAAAATCTATATTCTCACTTTAACCAAAACAGGAAGCTATTTTCTCTTGCTATTTTTCAGAAGAAACTACTGGGCTTAATCACAAGTGTCTGGTGCTATCTTAGACTGTTTAGCATATCTGTCCTGGTTTGAGAGCACCAGGATGAAAGTTCTCTGGGGCTCCTGGCACAGGTGGCAATCACAGTGGAGGCGGGGGCAGCTGTGCCTATGGGGAGGAGAGGATGGGTCAGGGGACCCACATGGACCGATCACAGTGTTCCTTCCCATGGCGCTCAGTATATAAGGGACACTAAAGAGACCCTGGGGTCTTTTGCCATCTCTCCCTGTGCTGCTGGTGTTCCTGCCTCATGTTTTTATGCTGCAAAGGAGCATCATTCAACAGAACAGGTTGACTTTCCTTCCCTCCCTGGGGTGGGAGTAGCATGCCTGCTTTAAGGTTTCTTGTTTTGTTTTTTTTTGGACTGTCGTCTGGTCTCGGATGCTCCTGTCTGCTGCCGAGTCCAGTCTGGGAATTTTGTTCTCAGGGTTTAGCTGCCATTTGGCAGGTGTGGGTTCTGCACTGTCATATTCATTTGTATCTTTGAATATATTTGCATTCTTGTATATAGTTCATTGTTATTGTTACTATAGTTTCCAATCTCATTAAACTGATTCAAGATATTTTCCAACCTCAAAGTCTCTTTACCTGCTTCCCCTGTTATCCTCCACTGGGAGGGTGGTGAGAAGATTATAGAGAACATCTGTCAG